>NC_134354.1:35581568-35589068 GCF_048569485.1 Anomaloglossus baeobatrachus | reverse complement strand
ATGCTGGTCTCCTGGCATCGACCTTCAGCAGGAGGAAGCGTCACAGGAGCCTACAAGCCTTCACATTCCGTCTGACCATATTCTTCTTCATTGGCTGCAGCGGCCATGTGAAGCCCCTCCTCAGATGTTGATTGTAGGTAAAAAATAAGAAAAGGGACACAGTACAGAGTGTGGAGGGGTTATTAAAGTTGATTTTTGTTCTTTCTTACACCACTTAAAAAGTTAAAAAACTCACACAAAGGAAAAAAAAACAAAAAACAGTTTATTGGATGAAGACTCCCCCACACTCTCTTGTTCAAAAATGTATTAATTAAAAAAAACCTTGAAGTTCTGATCTAATCCAATGGTGTAATGCCCCACGATGCCCATCAATTCCTATGGAGTCTCGTTTTAAAAAACGTTCTCCGAATGAGGTGCCAGAGAAGAATCGCGGTCAGCGGCAGACCCAGAATTGAGAAACTCTGTACCTGCTGCTGACCAGCAGTGACCAATGGAGCTTCATTCTCAGAACGAGGCGCCTTAGAAATTGATGGGCATCGTGGGACATAAAACCATTGGATTACATTGGAACTTTGAGATTTTTTTTTTTAAATTAATAAATTGGTGAACAAGGGAGTGTAGGGGAGTCTATTCCAATAAACTATTTTTTTCCTGTTTGTGTTATTTAATTGTTTACTTACTGAGTTAGTAATGTGGAAACCTGATGGACTCTTCACTATTACTAATCCCTGGGCTTGACGCCAGCTGTCAGTTTGCAGCTGACATCAACCCCAAAAAGTATTACTCTGATTATCACTGCCCCTGGGCAATCAGGAAGAGCCTGGCAAAGGGCTAGAATTATTGCATCAAACGGAAGTGCCACTTCTGGGGCAGCTGCAGGCTCCTATTTTTAGACTGGGAAGGTCTAAATAACTATGGGTATTCCCAGCCTGCCTAAAAATACCAGCCACCAGCTGTTTGCTTTACCTTGCCTGGCTATCAAAAATAGGGGGGATCCCAAGCCATCTTTATAAATGAAATAAAAAATTAAAAAAAAAAAAAAAATGGTGTGGGCTCACCTTTTTAATGATAACCAGGCATGGAAAATTGACAACTGAGGGTTGCAGCCCCCAGCTGTCTGCTTTAACTGCGCTTTTTATTTAAAAAAAAGTGAGAACGCATGTCATTTTTTTTTTTTATTCCCTATACATATTTGTTTGCAATTTCCCCCTTTTTCCTTCTTTTTGCAGCCCCCTAGCTCTTACTACAATCATTTTACAGCAAAAAGGTTTGGGTCCCCCCATTGACTTATATAGGGTTCGGTGTCCAGGTTCAAATTGGGGTCAAGTCTGGATCATGATCTGAACTTTTAACTTAAGTCCAGCCAAACTCAACGAACCCGAACATCCAAGGGTCAGCTCATCCCTAGTGAAGAGCTTTTTTTTTTTGCTAGTGGTCTTTGGAAACCCTACACTTGGTTTTACTTTTCAGTCTATAAGTAGGGAAATAGTATGAAAATTAAAATTTGTCAGTAGAATTCTTATGATGAGGCAATGGCACTTTTTGTCTACACCTCTTTGGGATGCTCATAAATAGTCGGCCTCCAGGGCAGTAGGAACAGTCCTAATGTAAAGTGTTGGGCTGGGGCAGATTGTAGGACAATGGGCTGTGGCACTCTAGGCAGATGGGGCAAATTTCCCAGTCTACTCTTCATATTAAGCTTGTTTTAAAGAGGACCTGTTCAAAAGTGACCATTATTTCTCTTATTTCCACTTCTCCATGGGGCATTATAAGTTGTTTTTTTTTTACTAAGTGTGCGTGGTTCACAGTCTAATTATGCAAAGCAGGGTAATCACACCCCAGAGGAACCTGTGAGCCACGCCTATGAGGATCCTGTGATAAGAATTAGCTTGATATAAAAAGGCCCATATCTCTGGAACCGTAGGGCAAATTGAAAGAAAAAAAAATATGAAATAATCAGGGTAAGAGCGAAAATAAATTGGAGAAAAACCTGTCCACTTTTGACCTAGTGACTGGTGATCTTTAAATATACCCATAGTGCATCTCCTAATGATTTACCCCCGTACCAAGTGCCTATCATACTGTGCCTGCTAGTGACTGTTTCAGTCATATACAGTGTGTCCACCCATATCCTGTCCACCGCCCTTAACTTGAGAACGGCGGCAGCTATAGGCATAGAAGTGGTGTCTAGGTATAGTAAAGTAGCCATGCGCTACGCAATGAAACCACCTATATAGCGCTACCTGGTGGAAAACAACGGAGTTAGCATTTTTATCTCGAAAACGGAACAAGATAGAGAAAAAAAGTGGATTAAAAATTTTTAGGGCATCATCAATTCAATACGAATCAACACCTTGCATACAGAAATGCTATGATATGAAACCCATGCCCCCCCCCCCCCCCAACATTGAATGCTGGTCACACATATGGCGCTCATTTAACTACAATGTTCAAAGTGGCCCCCGTCAGCTGCAATGCACATCTGCACTCTGCACAGCATACTGTATCTTGCTGCACGTTGTGCAATATGGTAGGTGACACGTTTGCACTTGCATCTGTGATACGTCGTCGTAGCTCCTGCAATGTTGGTGGAGGGGTCGCATACACCTGCTGTTTGATGTGACCTCAGAGAAAGAAGTCCAATGGGGTCCAGTGAGGCCACTCCACGCAGCCACCATACCCAATGACTTGTAGGAAGGTCTCCATGAGGTATCGCTTCACGTCCGCAGCCTTGTGAGTTTTACACGTTCTAATCATAGCATTTCTGTATGCAAGGTGTCGATTCGTATTGAATTGATGATGCCCTACAACTTTGCATTTCACTTTTTTTCTCTACCTCGTTCCGTTTTCGAGATAAAAATGCTAACTCCGTTGTTTTCCACCAGGTGGCGGTATAGGTGGTTTCATTGCGCAGCGCATGGCTACTTTACTATACCTAGACACCACTTCTATGTCTATAGCTGCCGCCGTTCTCCAGTTAATGGTGGTGGACAGGATATGGGTGGACACACTGTATATAGTTTCCCAGTCACAGATGGGGCTTGCGTGCCACAACATTATCATTCAGACGTCCATTTTTCGAAATTTCCTACCTTTAAACGATTCACCAAAGATTTCAGTCTGCATTTATGGGGGGGGGGGATATGTCTGGAGCCCATCAATGCTAATAGCCAGAAAGGGATTAACAATATGAATGTGAAGCACATTATCATTGATCCTGGCCACAATGACTGCGGATCAATAAACAAACCAATCTGGAAATGTGCCTCATTTATGAAATCCTGTTAGTCAAAAAGTGCTAAAGTGATATTAGCGGATGTAACAATCTGCAGATCCCGTCTCCTTCACTCTCGGCGGCTCCAAAATAAAAAATCTTTACGAAAAGGAGATTAAAAGGGGTTAGTAAAGTTCAATACTTCTCTGATTGTGTATTCATGTATATAGATCACTGCCAGGAAAGAGTCACCCTACAAGCTGTCCTATAAGATGTCTACTGTCACCCATCCAAAACGGAGGAGAGCAATATTCATGAAAACAGTGGCTATTCCTTCCTAGGATCCTCAGGGGCGGGACTATAGCCAAAGAAGCTGCTGTAGGGCTGACCCAAATGGGACTCCTTCCTTTATGTAGGAAATAGCACTCTGGGGACTTTCTATTATCTGTGGTGTTTTTATATGGGGTTATTATCCTCTACCGCTTCTATGCTGGGGGGGGGATCTAATTATGCTAGAAGACCCTATGTATTCTAGTTACGCCTCCGAGGAGCAGGAGTCGTCAGAAACAATCGATATGTCCATGTCTGATAGTCCTAAATCCTATATAAAGGGTATATTAAAGCAGAGTTTCAGCTCTGTCATCTGTTCTACTGGACTTAAAATGGAGATCTCCAACTAGTGGCCCTTCAGGGGTTAAAACGTTACAGATATGTCCTTACTTCGCCTCAAGGGTCTAAATATCTCGAGATAAGTAGCACAAGATGATCAGATTAATTAAAAAAAACACCTTCATTTTGCGGTATTCTGTTTGGAGATGTTTATATTTTATGTGTCTGTGTGTGGCCACCCAGTGGTTGTGATGTGAGGTGCAGTCTATAGAGGATCTCGCTTGCATGTCATGAAATTGCAGTCCTTAAAAAGGTAACCTGCCCGGTTTTCTTCCCTGATAATGCCATGTTACTAACCTTATGTCACGGGTGTGTGATTTATGATAGACAGTCCTGTAGTTTCCGGCTGTAGAAGGTCACAGTGTTTGGCTACACAAGGTGGTCTCTGACTTTCCCCTTTTCCCTGCTTGGGGTGTATCCCTTTCTCTTTAGGACCCTGTGGATTTCATCACCTTTTCAGCAGCATTCATCAGCACTTCCCTTTGTGTCTTTAAATACCCTCATTCCCCCTTACTCAGTGCTGGTGATAGGTCTAATACCCTTAACAAGTCTTCAGTGCAAGCAGTCGGCTTGCATTCATCTGGAGAAACTTTGGTGTTGTTGCAGTTTTTCTTCCCTGAGTCATCTGGAGACAAGTTATTTGTTTACTTCCGCCGTGTGTTATCCTTGGGTCTGAGCTTAGTGGGGTTGACTAAGTGCTCACTCCATCCGCTCTCTACCCAAGGCCTATTTCAGGGTCAACCAGGGTCAGGTATCCTGCTCGGCGCATATGTGCGAACCCCATCTAGGACGGTGAGGGAATCCAGGGCCCAGCGGTAGGTTTGGTCAAGGGTCACCATCTCCCTTTTCCCAAGACACGTGGTTTCCCTTCCCTTTCACTTGGTACTTCCCCTTAGCCCTCCATAGTACCCCTAATGCCCCATATACCTGAAATTTGGCAACGCCAGACCATTCTATGCGCCTGATTCTGCCTCTGCCTGATGTAGAGGACATGACATGCATTGCATCTGGAATCTCACCTCTGTGCCACTGCTAAGAAGACCGGCATATATGTGATGTGCACTGCCCTGTTCAGCGCAGTGTAATGGAATAATGGAATCCTCTGCGCATGCGCCGGACTGCTGATCAATGGCGCAGACGCAAGATTTTAGTCTGTGTGGATGACGTAAGGGATGACATCAATATCAATCAAAGGCGAAGGGATCATAGAGGGGTGTCAAAGATTTTTTTTTACAAGGTATGCGGTAGTATCTGTAACAAGGGTGTGTAACAGATGGCCAGGGAAAACAGGGGGAACCTATGCAGACCCTAATGTTGGGGTCCCTGAGCTCACCTTCACACCCAGAGGGTGCCCTTGAAGATAGGGCGGTCTAGGCGACGAAACAGGCCCTAACTCCGGTCCTGGCCCTGATGACAAAGTCCCCATCACACCCACCACCCAGGAAACAGACCAGGACAGAGATCCCAAAAACCCCTACAACAAAGAACTACAGACGCGGTAAAATAAAACCTCATGCACACCTAAAACCTGCATCAGGAAAAAACCAAGGATGAACGGGTAAGGTAAAACAAGGGAAAAGGGGTAGAACAAAAACAAAACAACTAACAACAAACCGCAGCAGACGGCAACAACCGCGTCGTCTCTGCTCGCAGGCTAGCTCCTAACTGAATAGAATAACTAGCACCAAGTCCAGGAAGCAGAGGGCTTAAATCCCAGATGCCAGCTGAGCAAGTCTGCTGCTGCCCAAAAAAACGAATTAACCCTTAATGTGCACAAAGAAAAAACTATGCTTAAAGTGCATGCTCCCGGATGAGCCTGTCCCTATACACGTAACAGTATCATAAAGGGCTAGTAGGGAAGCAAGAAAAAAAATAAATAAACTGGTTCATGCAGCTCAAAATAGGTTATCCACATCTGGAGCACATTTTATTTTCTTAAAACACATGTATTTGGGGCTAAAAATCATTTTTACTATCTGTTTGCGTTAAGAATCTTGCACCATTTTGCTTTTACAGGCCCTTTGTTTCCTTGACATACTCCAACTTTGATGTGGTCTGTGATAATAAATCAGCTGAGAGGAGCTCAGAATAAAAACTACAAACTCTCTGGAGCTCACTGATGGATAATTAACTCATTCTGCAGCCAGCGAGTAAGTTACAACCTTTCCTGAGCTCACTGACAGATCCTCAGTTAACTCATTCTGCATCCATCAATAGATAATGTAATGTAGATGCCTATAGAACGCAAACTGTGCACAATTTGTAATGCAACCCAATTGCAAAAATGATTTTTAGCCAAAAATTCAATTATTTAAGCAAAAAAAAAGTGTCTAAAGGTGTAACTGGAAATATAGAGACTAAAAAAAGCACGCAGGACCAAAATGTGCATGAAGTTGGACTTTACTATTTATCCGTAGTCACTTTTTCCCTCCTTGCTTTATCTGCTCCGAGCCTTTTGTGTTCCAGCCTGTGGCTTATTCAATATTTGCAAAGTTAAACACAGAAACAGTGAAGCTTTTATTTTCGAGGCTTTTCTGAGCGAGAGGGTGCTCAATATTAACAACAAAATAGGCGCACTTACATAAGATAATACGGAGTACGACAGAGGTCAGGGCAGGTCGCGCCGGGGCGTAAGGGCTGCTAATTTTTTGAAACATTGACATAGTTGTTTTCCAGCTGAACCGCAATCTCGGGGCGAGCGCGAAACGTCAACTGCAATCACAGGGAAGAAGGCGAGTGAAATAATGAGTGTTAGTGTGTTCTGCGCGGCTTGCTGGAGCGCAGCGGAGGACGGTGAAACATAATACATCCAATCAGACCTCTAATACGGCGCACGCCGGCTCCCGGCTAATCCCCACACGCCAGAAATATGGGGAGTAGCAAACAAATATGGATTGGAAGCGGAATGTTCGCTTCTAACTGACCTTACGGAGAAGGAGCTGGAACAATATGGATACAATGGCTGATTATGGATGCGAGACATAAAGTGGAGGGGGGGGAGGGGGATGAGGGGGGGGATAAGGGGGGGGGGAGGGAGATGAGGGGGTGGGGAAGGGAGATGAGGGGGGGAAGGGAGATGGGGGGGGGAAGGGAGATGGGGGGAGAGGGAGATGTGGGGGGGGGGAGGGAGATGAGGGGGGGAAGAGGGAGATGGGGGGGAGGGAGATGAGGGGGGGGGAAGGGAGATGAGGGGGGGAGGGAGATGTGGGGGGGAAGGGAGATGGGGGGGAAGGGAGATGGGGGGGAGAGGGAGATGTGGGGGGGGGAGGGAGATGAGGGGGGAAGAGGGAGATGGGGGGGGAGGGAGATGTGGGGGGGGAAGGGAGATGAGGGGGGAGGGAGATGTGGGGGGGAAGGAGATGGGGGGGAAGGGAGATGGGGGGGAGAGGGAGATGTGGGGGGGGGAGGGAGATGAGGGGGGAGAGGGAGATGTGGGGGGGGAGGGAGATGAGGGGGGGAAGAGGGAGATGGGGGGGAGGGAGATGTGGGGGGGGAAGGGAGATGAGGGGGGAGGGAGATGTGGGGGGGGGAAGGGAGATGAGGGGGGGAAGGGAGATGAGGGGGGAAGGGGGAGGGGGTACAGGGGGAAGGGGTACAGGGGGAAGGGGGAGGAGGGG
>NC_134354.1:35566946-35581368 GCF_048569485.1 Anomaloglossus baeobatrachus | reverse complement strand
GGGGGGGAAGGGAGATGAGGGGGGAGGGAGATGTGGGGGGGGGAAGGGAGATGAGGGGGGGAAGGGAGATGAGGGGGGAAGGGGGAGGGGTACAGGGGGAAGGGGTACAGGGGGAAGGGGGAGGAGGGGGAAGGGGGAGGCTTAGAGGGGGTAGAGAGGGAAAGGGGAGGAGGTGGGGAAGGGGGAGGAGGGGGGAAGGGGGATGAGGGGGGTAGGGAGAGAGGAGGGGGGAAGGGGGATGAGGGGGGAAGGGGGATGAGGGGGAAGGGGGAGGGGTACAGAGGGTAGGGGGAGGAGGGGGAAGGGGGAGGCTTAGAGGGGGTAAAGAGGGAACAGGGAGGAGGTAGGGAACGGGGAGGAGGTGGGGAAGGGGGAGTAGGGAGATGAGGGGGGTAAGGGGGGGGAAGGGAGGAGGAAGGGGGAGGAGGGGGGAAGGGGGGGAAGGGGAGGAGGAAGGTGTGGATGGGGGAAGGGGGGGAAGGGGAGGAGGAAGGTGTGGATGGGGGAGGAGGAGGGGGAAGGAGGAGGGGGGAAGGAGGAGGAGAGGGGGGAAGGAGGAGGAGAGGGGGGAAGGAGGAGGAGAGGGGGGAAGGAGGAGGAGAGGGGGGAAGGAGGAGGAGAGGGGGGAAGGAGGAGGAGAGGGGGGAGAAGGAGGAGGAGAGGGGGGAGAAGGAGGAGGAGAGGGGGGAGAAGGAGGAGAGGGGGGAAGGAGGAGGAGGAGGGGGGGAGAGGAGGAGGAGGGGGGGAGGAGGAGGAGGGGGGAGAGGAGGAGGAGGGGGGGAGGAGGAGGAGGAGGAGGGGGGGAGGAGGAGGAGGGGGATGGAGGAGGAGGGGGGGGATGGAGGAGGAGGGGGGGAGAAGGAAGAGGAGGGGGGGGAGAAGGAGGAGGAGGGGGGGGAGAAGGAGGGGGGGGAGAAGGAGGAGGAGGGGGGGGAAGGAGGAGGAGGGGGAGAAGGAGGAGGAGGGGGAGAAGGAGGAGGAGGGGGAGAAGGAGGAGGAGGGGGAGAAGGAGGAGGAGGGGGAGAAGGAGGAGGAGGGGGAGAAGGAGGAGGAGGGGGGGAAGGAGGAGGAGGGGGGGGAAGGAGGAGGAGGGGGGGAAGGAGGAGGAGGGGGAGAAGGAGGAGGAGGGGGAGAAGGAGGAGGAGGGGGGGAAGGAGGAGGAGGGGGGGGAAGGAGGAGGAGGGGGGGAAGGAGGAGGAGGGGGGAAGGAGAAGGAGGGGGGGAAGGAGGAGGAGAAGGGGGAAGGGGAAGAGGGAGGAGAAGGGGGGGGAGGAGGAGGGGGTGGAAGGGGGAGGAGGAGGAGAGGGGAGGGGTTAGGAGGGTGAAGGGGGAGAGGCGGGGGGAAGGGAGGAGTGGAGGGGGGTGGAATGGTAGGCGGAGGGGGAGGGGTAGATGCTCCACTTCGGCTTAAAAGGGGAGAAGCTGTCAGACAATCTTTCCACCTGCGCCCTACGGCACGGACAACAAAGCCCCACAATTTACTAATACAGATGTAGAAGTCATTTGGTTGCTACAATTGGGAAACCCCTTATACGCGATCGTGCCAAATCTCCCACAAGGTCAAGGATGTTCTAGAGGGAAAAAAAAAATGGGAGACCTCCCAGAAAAGTTGGCAAATTCCTCAAGTGCTGATAAGTCCTCCAAATATCTACTGGAAAGCAGAACTTTCAGATTGTCTCTGGAGAATGCAGCCAGGAAAGAAAGATTGTGGGGAAAAAAGTTCCCAAATGTGTGAATATAGCAGGATGGGGAAATTATCCTATATGGGGGGGTTTAAGGAAATCTAGAATTGTAGGTGAAATGTATAATGAGCAGTAAATTTAGTGACAAAAGGACAAACAGGATTTACCAGTATTTCAAGAATAGTAATGAGCGAACTCACCGATATCCGGGATCAGCAGGACTAGTCAAACTTTAAAAAAAAAAAAAAATAGGATCTGGCCCGGAATTGATCCCGAATATTTGCCCACACGCTGGTCCCCATACAAAAGTCTATGGAAATCGGAATCGGGCGATTAAAAATGGTGATAGAAGGGAAGAGGGGTATAGGAACAGGCAAGCTATACTTGGTGTGGTTGTACACTGCTCATTCACTTCCAGGGTCGCTCATTAGGCTCATGCATCTGCACTGCTTTCCCCGCCCACCGGCATCTGTTGCAGTCAGACGCGCCCCAACTCCGAGTGACGCCAGACCCCATAATTCCAACTCTACATCAGACCTCATAATTTCAACCCTAGGCCAGACCTCATAATGCCAACCCTAGGTCAGACCTCATAATTCCAACCCTAGGCCAGACCCCATAATTCCAACTCTACGCCAGACCCCATAATTCCAACTCTACGCCAAGACCCCATAATTACTACTCTACGCCAAGACCCCATAATTACAACTCTACACCAGACCCCATAATTACAACTCTACGCCAGACCTCCTAATTCCAACCCTAGGCCAGACCTCCTAATTCCAACCCTAGGCCAGACCTCCTAATTCCAACCCTAGGCCAGACCTCCTAATTCCACCTCTACACCAGAGTCCATAATTCCAACCTTTGGACAGACCTCATATTGCAAGCCCATGACCAAATGCCATAATATAGACTCCTGGACTAGACCCATCATTCCAGTGTAACACAGGACCCCATAATTCTTACCCCAGGAAGAGACCCATCAACAAAAACAGTACATGGGTCCTTTGTCTCAGATGGGACACCATAATTTGAGCCCGGGACCAAACCCCATAATAAAGACAAGAATTTGACCACATTATTCACAACCCAATCAAGTCTTGTAATACAGACCCTAGACCAGACCTGAAAATTCAGACCCCAATGCTCAGAGCTCAGACCACACCCCATACAAAATAATCAGACCCAAAGTCCCAAAACTCAGACCCCAGTAAATGTTCACCTCTCCCGGCTTGTAGTGCCTCGTCTATTGGCCAGGATCTCGGAGGTTGTCCCTCTGTAGGACATTGTGTGTGGACACCATGGCACATCCGACCTCCCGCTCTCTATGCCTCAGGTGGAGATCGCTCCTTACTAATAAAACGCCCAGCGGAGGAATGCAGACCTCTACAGAATTTACTTAAAATCTTCGCTTCTTGGAAAACAAAATTAAAATAAACCTCTCTTTGTGGATGGTTTCCATGTGGAATATTCCGAGGAGCTCGGATCTGGTCGGCAGCGTGGGCGGAAACATTAGAATTGTGCTGATAATCAGACTTTCTTTCCAAATGGAAGCAATACCCTCCTCATCTGTGAAGGATTACACGCCGCCGAGCACAAATTGCCTCCGCTACAAACAGATATTTATAATATTTATATCATACGAGCGCCGGGCCGCCGAGGCCTCACACTGAACCTGCTACATACGGCTCATCCGGGGCCCCAAAGCCCGAAAAACCTGGCACGGAGCGACACGTTTCCCAGGCAGCCATCATGTGGGGACCTCTGCCCGCTCCTCGCTGGGCGTGTCCTAAAAGCATTACAGCGAATGTGCCATCAGGAAACACCTTATTGTTTAAAAGTGTTTTTTGGGTTAAATGTATTTTATTTTTATTTATTTATTTTTATTTCTTATATCACAATCTGTATTTAAAAGAAAGCATAGAAATCTTGCAATTTTCACACGGACCACCGAGGCAATTTTAGGCACTAATACATGTACATTAGCTGCAATGAAGAGACCACGCCCATATTTTTTTGCATTGAAGCATCTAATGAGCGTGTGCAAAGGTCACTGTGAATGAAGGAGGAGCAAAGTCAGCTGTGACATTGCCTGTGATGATTGGTAGATCCTGTCTATTGTATATAAAGGTGCATAAAAAGATGTATATAAAGTCATTGTACAGAAGGAGGAAATATCTGTGATATCACCTTTAGTGAATGGTGGATCCAGTGTAATCTACTATATATAGATGTGTTATCGGTCATTGTACATGAGGAGGAGGAGGTGAGCTGTGATGTCACGTATTGTAAATGATCCTGTGACATCTACTGCATATAGAGGTGTAATTAGCAATTGTACAGGGGATGGGGGTGAACTGTGACATCACTTATAGTGAATGGTGGATCCTGTATTATCTACTGTATAAGGAGGGGTTATCAGTCATTCTGCAGAAGAAGGAGGAGGTGAGCTGTGACATCACCTATTGGTGGATCCTGTGTTATGTACTCGATATAGAGGTGTTATCTCTCATTGTATAGGAGGAGGAGGTGGTGAGCTGTGACATCACCTATTGGTGGATCCTGTGTTATGTACTCGATATAGAGGCGGTATCTCTCATTGTACAGGAGGAGGAGGTGGTGAGCTGTGACATCACCTATTGTAATTGGTGGATCCTGTGTTATATACTGTATATAGAGGTGTTATTTATCATTGTACAGAAGGAGAAGGAGGTGAGCTGTGACATCACCTATAGTGAATGGTGGATCTAGTGTAATTATTGGATATAGAGGTGTTATCAGTCATTGTAGAGGATGAGGACGACTAGGAGGTAGTGAGCTGTGACATCAACTATTGTGAATGGTGGATCCTGTATTATTTACTGTTTATAGAAGTATCAGTCATTCTACGGGTGAGGAGGAGGTGAGCTGTGCCGCCAACTATTGTCAATGGTGGATCCTAGGGCGGCACGGTGGCTCAGTGGTTAGCACTGCAGTTTTGCAGTGCTGGGCTCCTCGGTTTAAATCCCACCAAGGACACCATCTGCAAGGAGTTTGTATGTTCTCCCAGTGTTTGCGTGGGTTTCCTCCGGGTACTCCGGTTTCCTCCCACACTCCAAAAACATACTGATAGGGACCTTAGATTGTGAGCCCCAATGGGGACAGTATTACTGATGTATGTAAAGCGCTGTGGAATTAATAGCGCTATATAAATGAATAATTATTATTATATCCAGTGTAATCTACTGTGTATATAGAGGTATTATCAGTCACTGTACAGCAGGAGGAGGAGGTGAGCTGTGACATCACATAGTGAATGGTGTTATTAGTCATTATAATGCTGCCTATGATTATAAGGAGCTCGCAGAAAACACTTCCTGAAATAATGGGTCTAAAGCACCCCCAGTAGCCAATGTGTAAATAGCAAGATGATTAATTTAATTTTTTTTTTTTTTTTTTAGAGAGATCACAGTCTAAAAAAAAGTAAATTGCTCCCACTCCCCCAAGAAAAGAAATACATGTAACACAGAAGAAAATAATAAATAATAATTAAAAAAAAATGCCTTAAAACATTCTCTCTAATTATTCTGGTTGTACGGTAAATAATTTTTGTTCCTAATTGAACTAAAACGGGAAAGGTTTATTCTAATTTCATGTCAGATAGTGAGAAAAACCTGCAGATGTGTCTTTATAGAGAGCGGAGGGGAAAACCTGCAGATGTGTCTTTATAGAGAGCAGAGGGGAAAACCTGCAGATGTGTCTTTATAGAGAGCGGAGGGGAAAACCTGCAGATGTGTCTTTACAGAGAGCAGAGGGAAAAACCTGCAGATGTGTCTTTATAGAGAGCGGAGGGGAAAACCTGCAGATGTGTCTTTATAGAGAGCGGAGGGGAAAACCTGCAGATGTGTCTTTATAGAGAGCGGAGGGGAAAACCTGCAGATGTGTCTTTATAGAGAGCGGAGGGGAAAACCTGCAGATGTGTCTTTATAGAGAGCGGAGGGGAAAACCTGCAGATGTGTCTTTATAGAGAGCGGAGGGGAAAACCTGCAGATGTGTCTTTATAGGGTGCTTTACACGCTGCGACATCGCTAACGATATATCGTCGGGGTCACGTTGTTAGTGACGCACATCCGATGCAGTTAGCGACATCGCAGCGTGACACCAATGAGCGACGATCAATGAGCGCAAAAACGTGAAAAATTGTTGCTCGTTGACACATCGTTCATTTCCTTAATATCGTTGCTGCTGCATGTACGATGTTGTTCGTCGTTCCTGCGGCAGCACACATCGCTATGTGTGACACCGCAGGAACGAGGAACATCTCCTTACCTGCGGCCGCCGGCAATGAGGAAGGAAGGAGATGGGTGGCATGTTCCGGTCGCTCATCTCCACCCCTCCTCTGCTATTGGACGGCTGCCGTGTGACATCGCTGTAACGCCGCACGAACCGCCCCCTTAGAAAGGAGGCGGATCGCCGGGCAGAGTGACGTCGCAGGGAAGGTAAGTTTGTGTGACGGGTGTTAGCGATGTTGTGCGCCACGGCCAGCGATTTGCCCGTGACGCACAACCGACGGGGGCGGGTACGCTCGCTAGCGAGATCGCAGCGTGTAAAGTGCCCTTTACTCTAGACAGTCTGCAGGTCGTCTACAGCGACAACCTGGATGTTATACACTGGGGGTGATGGGGCCGGATGTTATACACTGGGGGTAATGGGGCCGGATGTTATACACTGGGGGTAATGGGGCCGGATGTTATACACTGGGGGTGGTGGGGCTGGATGTTATACACTGGGGGTGATGGGGCCGGATGTTATACACCGGGGGTGATGGGGCTGGATGTTATACACTGGGGGTGATGGGGCCGGATGTTATACACCGGGGGTGACGGGGCCGGATGTTATACACTGGGGGTGACGGGGCCGGATGTTATACACTGGGGGTGATGGGGCCGGATGTTATACACTGGGGGTGATGGGGCCGGATGTTATACACTGGGGGTGATGGGGCCGGATGTTATACACTGGGGGTGGTGGGGCTGGATGTTATACACTGGGGGTGATGGGGCCGGATGTTATACACCGGGGGTGATGGGGCTGGATGTTATACACTGGGGGTGATGGGGCCGGATGTTATACACCGGGGGTGACGGGGCCGGATGTTATACACAGGGGGTGATGGGGCCGGATGTTATACACTGGGGGTAATGGGGCCGGATGTTATATACTGGGGGTGCTGGGGCCGGATGTTATACACTGAGGCAATGGGGCCGGATGTTATACACTGAGGCAATGGGGCCGGATGTTATACACAGGGGGTGATGGGGCCGGATGTTATACACCGGGGGTGATGGGGCCGGATGTTATACACCGGGGGTGATGGGGCCGGATGTTATACACTGGGGGTGATGGGGCCGGATGTTATACACAGGGGGTGATGGGGCTGGATGTTATACACAGGGGGTGATGGGGCCGGATGTTATACACCGGGGGTGATGGGGCCGGATGTTATACACTGGGGGTGATGGGGCCGGATGTTATACACTGGGGGTGATGGGGCCGGATGTTATACACAGGGGGTGATGGGGCTGGATGTTATACACAGGGGGTGATGGGGCCGGATGTTATACACTGGGGGTAATGGGGCCGGATGTTATATACTGGAGGTGCTGGGGCTGGATGTTATACACTGGGGGTAATGGGGCCGGATGTTATACACTGAGGCAATGGGGCCGGATGTTATACACTGAGGCAATGGGGCCGGATGTTATACACTGAGGCAATGGGGCCGGATGTTATACACAGGGGGTGATGGGGCCGGATGTTATACACCGGGGGTGATGGGGCCGGATGTTATACACCGGGGGTGATGGGGCCGGATGTTATACACTGGGGGTGATGGGGCCGGATGTTATACACAGGGGGTGATGGGGCTGGATGTTATACACAGGGGGTGATGGGGCCGGATGTTATACACCGGGGGTGATGGGGCCGGATGTTATACACTGGGGGTGATGGGGCCGGATGTTATACACTGGGGGTGATGGGGCCGGATGTTATACACAGGGGGTGATGGGGCTGGATGTTATACACAGGGGGTGATGGGGCCGGATGTTATACACTGGGGGTAATGGGGCCGGATGTTATATACTGGAGGTGCTGGGGCTGGATGTTATACACTGGGGGTAATGGGGCCGGATGTTATATACTGGAGGTGCTGGGGCTGGATGTTATACACTGGGGTAATGGGGCCGGATGTTATATACTGGGGGGTGCTGGGGCCGGATGTTATACACAGGGGGTGATGGGGCCGGATGTTATACACCGGGGGTGATGGGGCCGGATGTTATACACCGGGGGTGATGGGGCCGGATGTTATACACCGGGGGTGATGGGGCCGGATGTTATACACTGGGGGTGATGGGGCCGGATGTTATACACAGGGGGTGATGGGGCTGGATGTTATACACAGGGGGTGATGGGGCCGGATGTTATACACCGGGGGTGATGGGGCCGGATGTTATACACTGGGGGTAATGGGGCTGGATGTTATACACTGGGGGTAATGGGGCCGGATGTTATATACTGGGGGTGCTGGGGCTGGATGTTATACACTGGGGGTAATGGGGCCGGATGTTATACACTGGGGGTAATGGGGCCGGATGTTATATACTGGGGGTGATGGGGCTGGATGTTATACACCGGGGGTGATGGGGCCGGATGTTATACACTGGGGGTAATGGGGCCGGATGTTATATACTGGGGGTGATGGGGCTGGATGTTATACACCGGGGGTGATGGGGCCGGATGTTATACACTGGGGGTAATGGGGCTGGATGTTATACACCGGGGGTGATGGGGCTGGATGTTATACACCGGGGGTGATGGGGCTGGATGTTATACACCGGGGGTGATGGGGCCGGATGTTATACACCGGGGGCAATGGGGCTGGATGTTATACACCGGGGGCCGGATGTTATACACCGGGGGTGATGGGGCTGGATGTTATACACCGGGGGTGATGGGGCCGGATGTTATACACCGGGGGCCGGATGTTATACACCGGGGGTGATGGGGCTGGATGTTATACACCGGGGGTGATGGGGCTGGATGTTATACACCGGGGGTGATGGGGCCGGATGTTATACACCGGGGGTGATGGGGCCGGATGTTATACACCGGGGGTGATGGGGCCGGATGTTATACACCGGGGGTAATGGGGCCGGATGTTATACACCGGGGGTGATGGGGCTGGATGTTATACACCGGGGGTGATGGGGCTGGATGTTATACACCGGGGGTGATGGGGCCGGATGTTATACACCGGGGGCAATGGGGCTGGATGTTATACACCGGGGGCCGGATGTTATACACCGGGGGTGATGGGGCCGGATGTTATACACCGGGGGTGATGGGGCCGGATGTTATACACCGGGGGTGACGGGGCCGGATGTTATACACCGGGGGTGATGGGGCCGGATGTTATACACCGGGGGTGATGGGGCCGGATGTTATACACCGGGGGTGATGGGGCCGGATGTTATACACCGGGGGTGATGGGGCCGGATGTTATACACCGGGGGTGACGGGGCCGGATGTTATACACCGGGGGTGACGGGGCCGGATGTTATACACCGGGGGTGACGGGGCCGGATGTTATACACCGGGGGTGATGGGGCCGGATGTTATACACCGGGGGTGACGGGGCCGGATGTTATACACCGGGGGTGACGGGGCCGGATGTTATACACCGGGGGTGACGGGGCCGGATGTTATACACCGGGGGTGACGGGGCCGGATGTTATACACCGGGGGTGACGGGGCCGGATGTTATACACCGGGGGTGACGGGGCCGGATGTTATACACCGGGGGTGATGGGGCCGGATGTTATACACCGGGGGTGATGGGGCCGGATGTTATACACTGGGGGTGATGTGGTTGGACATTAAACACTAGGGGACAATAAGTGAATGAGAAACCAGAATTTGATTATTAAAACCTAAGTCTTCTTCCTTCTCTCTATATAATGTAGGGCACTGATCTCAGGGAGGCGGTTACACACACATTCATGTGTGGACTGAACCCGGGGTCAGCGCGGTCATCAAAAAATAAAAATAGCCTCTGAATGCACGGATACATGACCGGGATTACATTCCTCCTCGTCGGGGTTTCGTTCTCTATAAATAGCCCCTTTATAATAAGACAAACACTTCTGCTTTATTTTTCCAAGTTTTGATTATTATGGTCTCCTTGAATAAAGCTTGGTTTGCAATGTGATAATGATGACCACTGCAGCTGTCATAAAGGTAACACATCTACATTCTCAGCAAAAGTCCTTTAATCTGGCATCCGATTGTCTGATAATGTGACATTTCACAAGATCAGAAGCCAGGAGAACAAGTTAGGAGATTAGTCAGGCCCGTAAAACAATTTTGGTAACACCATGTGAATACAAATTACTTAAGAGAAAAAAAAAAAAATAGGTAAAAAATACCAAAAAAGGTGCAACTTCAATAATGACTCAGGCCCTACAGGTTGATACGTTACGAAAGTGACAATATGTGGTTTAAAGGGAATCTGTCCGCAGGTTTTTGCTATGTAATCTGATGAAACCATGTTGTAGTAGGGGTTAAAACACAGATTTCAGTGATGAGTCTCTTATCAAGCTCTGTGCTGTTTACCTGCAATGTTTGTTTTATCTTCAGATTATCATTGCCGGACTAGGTCAGCTAGTCCTAAATGCCCCTTGTTGCTATTAGCAGCTCACTATCTATAGACATTGTATATAGAGAGCCTTGTGTGGGCGGGGGCAGCTATCTTAGCTTTGCTGCAATCTGATAACTAAAAGGTCAGCTAGTCCTGTACAGCCCCTACTGTGATTAACAACTCACTGTCTACAGACATTGTATATAGAGAGCTTAGTGAGGGCAGGGGGAGCTATCTCAGCTCTGTTTCATTGCCAAGTCTGAAAACTATGAGGTCAGCTAGTCCTGTACAGCCTCTAGTGTGATTAGCAGCTCACTGTCTATAGACATTGCATATAGAGAGCTTGATGTGTGCAGGGGCAGGTATCTCAGCTCTACTGCATTGCTAAATCTGAAAACTATGAGGTCAGCTAATCCTGTACAGCCCCTACTGCGATTAGCAACTCACTGTCTACAGACATTGTATATAAAGAGCTTGGTGTGGTCGGGGGCAGGTATCTCAGCTCTGCTGCATTGCTAAAGCTGAAAACTCTGTCACTGCTGCACCCAGTAAACTAAGTGATACATCACTGGATTTAAGATCTCATCATGCTGCTGTCAGATGAGGTAGCAAAAACCTGACATATTCCCTTTAAGTATTAATTTTAATTAAAAAAAACCAAAAACCTAAATACATCCTTGTACACTAAGGGAGCTTAATTCATATTTGTTAGAAATCTTTCTCTGCTTCTCATCAATAATACAATTACAAAAATTCATAAACTCAAGGAGTTTACTTTAGATGTGTGTCTTGTGTTATGGCTGAGGAGTTTCCTCATTTATCAAGGTTATTAAATATACAACTAACATGCATCCTTGTGAACTCAGGGAGCTTAGTTCACATATGAGCCATGTTATATCTCACTTTTTTATTAATCAAGATTATTGATTGTGCAAAAACCTGATGACAGATTCCCTTTAAGTATTGATCTTAATAATAAAAACTATATGCATCCTTGAGTACTAAGGTAGCTTAATGAATTTTCTCTGCTACTCATCAATAATATAAATTCTAAAAATTCATGAACTCAGGTAGGTGACTTTAGATGTGTGTCTTGTGTTATTGCTCAGGTGTTTCCTCATTTATCAAGGTTATTAAATGTACAACTAACATGCATCCATGTGCACTCAGGGAGCTTAGTTCACATTTGAACAATGTAATATCTCACTTTCTTTTTTTATTAATCAAGATTATTGAATGTGAATGTGTAAACTTGGAAAACAGTTTCTGACTCATTAAGACTGGGATTTTGTACGCTAGCCTTGATGAAATGATCCAACAACAAGATTCACTAAATTTATTAAGTGTGCACATCTTAAGGAGTTAGGAAAAATGTTTTGGGTGACATGTGCCAGCTTATGAAATCTAGTTTAGTCCCGGACTGAAAGGGACTCTATCAGCAGGTTTTTGCTATGTAATCTGACAACACCATGAGGTAGGGAGAGAGAACCTGATTCCAGTGATGTATCACTTTACTAGGTGCAGTAGTTCTGATAGAATCACAGTTTTCTCTGTTGCAGATTGAGCAGAGCGGAGATGTTGAGCTGTATATAACCCCATCCACACCTTAGTATTTTTCAATATTGTATAGTGACAGCTGCTAATCAGTGCTTGGGGCATGGTTGTACTAAAATGCAGAAGGTTAGTTGTCCTGTAGTGATAATCTCCTGCTGATAAAACAATGATTGTGTGGAAACAGAAAAACCCATCCTAGTAAGTGACACCGCTGGATACGGGTCTCATCATGCTGATGAGGTAGCAAAAACCTGCTGCAAGATTCCCTTTAAGTATTGATCTTAATAATAAAAGCTAAATACATCCTTGTATACTAAGGGAGCTTAATACATATTTGTTAGTGACATATGCTAATCAGTGCTTGGGGCGTTGGAGGCACTAGGCTAGAAGTCCTATAGTGATAATCTCCTGCTGATAAAACAATGATTGTGTGGAAACAGAAAAAGACAGCCTAGTAAGTGACACCGCTGCATACCGGGTCTCAACATGCTGATAAGGTAGCAAAAACCTGCTGCCAGATTCACTTTATTAATAATAATAATAATAATAATAATCTTTATTTCTATAGCGCCAACATATGCCGCAGCGCTTTAAGTATTGATCTTAATAATAAAAACTAAATACATCCTTGTATATTAAGGGAGCTTAATTCATATTTCTAAGTGAAAGCTGCTAATCAGTGCTTGGGGCCTTGGAGGCACTAGGCTAGAAGTCCTATAGTGATAATCTCCTGCTGATAAAACAATGATTGTGTGGAAACAGAAAAACCCATCCTAGTAAGTGACATCGCTGGATACGGGTCTCATGCTGATGAGGTAGTAAAAAACCTGCTGCCAGATTCCCTTTAAGTATTGATCTTAATAATAAAAACTAAATACATCCTTGTATACTAAGGGAGCTTAATACATATTTGTTAGTGACATCTGCTAATTAGTGCTTGGAGCGTTGTGGGACTAGGAGGCACTAGGCTAGTAGTCCTATAGTGATAATCTCCTGCTGATAAAACAATGATTGTGTGGAAACAGAAAAACACAGCCTAGTAAATGACACATCCTTGGAATCAGGGCCTCTGCCCCTACATCATGCTGCTGTCAGATTAAATAGCAAAAACTCTTGGCAGGTTATTGTGAGCTGGGTATTGCTTACGGAATTTTTTTAACCCATTCTGAGCTATTTAGAGACAGAAACTCATTGGACAACCCCTTTAAGCTTCACTGTGAACTCAGCCCTATGATTGCAGTGATATTTTGTGCTGTGCTTGGGTAGGACTCACGCCAAGCAAATAAATTGAAATGTAAATAATGATTCTTCTTTGACACCAATCCGTAGCCGGCTACAATTAGAGAATAGAGGCTTCCCAAATAGAAAACCGTCTCTTTCCCACTTATAAAATAGATATCTTCTGCGTGACCGGGAGACTGGAGGACGATTTCACAGCCAGCGACCATGCTGATCTGTATCAGGCCATGAAGTGTCGTTACATCTTGGCTGAACCACAGAAGAAAAATTCCAGGGTTTAGGCATCTTACAGGGAGCAGAAGTCTTAGGATTAAAGCTCCTTAAATCCACCAAGCACAGTAGCCGAGCGCAGCAAGGGCAAGCAGAAGCCCCGAGCAGACAGAGGACTAGCAATGAGGAGTCATCGGGAGATCATGGGTGGGCTCGTTGGGGACAGTTTAATTTATGGAAAGCCAAAAAAAGGAAAACTTTTCTAGGTGTAATTGGGGTAATGTATATGTCAATTATACAACCTATAGTGAATAGGTCAGAAGAAAATGATTTATTGCTTAAGGCAAATTAAAAGCTGCTTTTTACAGTATCAGCAAAGGCTCATGCCACAATTAACGTCCCAGCTGACTCTGATCCTCGTCCTCCCTTTGCACACGCTCATTAGATGCCTCAATACAAATGACAGCTTATTGATAACACCTCTATACCCAGCTTGATAATGCAGGATTCAATCACTATAGGTAATGCCACAGCTGACTCTGATCCTCGTCCTCCCTCTGCACACGCTCATTAGATGCCTCAATACAAATGACAGCTTATTGATAACACCTTTATACCCAGCTTGATCATCCAAGATTCTGCAATAACAATAGGCAATGACACAACTAATTCTGATCCTTGTCCTCCCTTTGCACACGCTCATTAGATGCCTCAACACAAAAGACAGTCTATTGATGACACCCCTCTATACCCAGCTTGATAACACAGGATTCACCAATCACAAAAGGTAATGACCCAGCTGACTCTGCTCCTCATCTTACCTTTGCACACGCTCATTAGATGGCTCAATACAAAAGACAGTCTATTGATAACACCTCTATACTAAGCTTGATAACACAGGATTCTGCAATCACAATAGGTAATGTTTCAGCTGACTCTGAACCTTGTCTTCCCTTTGCACATGCTCATTATATGCCTTAATACAAACGACAGTCTATTGATAACACCTCTATATCCAGTTTGATAAAGCAGGATTCTGCAATCACAATAGGTA
>NC_134354.1:35554446-35561946 GCF_048569485.1 Anomaloglossus baeobatrachus | reverse complement strand
CAGACAGCTGGGGGCTGGTATTATTAGTCTAGGAAGGCCCATTGTTATTTGGCTCTTCCCAACCTAAAAATAGCAGCCTGTAGCCGCCCCAGTATTGACGCATTTATTACATGATCAGGTGGCAATCAGGGTAATATTTTTTGTGGTTGGTGTCAGCTGTTTAACATCAGCAGCCATCAAGCCCATGGGTTAGTAATGGAGATAGTCCATCAGACAACCTCATTACTAACCCAGTAATCCCCCTCTCACCGCCACCGAAAAAAAAACCACACAGGAAAAAATAGTTTATGTGAATAAAGACCTTATCCTAATAAACTATTTTTTCCTGTGTCGTTCCATTATACTCCGTACTCGAGTTGAGCCCGTCCGAGTATCCGACCTACTCGATTCGAGTACCAAGCACTTGAGCATTTTGGTGCTCACTTATCATTACTAATGAAATGACCAATCAGATTCTAAATCTTATTTATCATTGTAAAAGAAAAATGTGTAAAAAAATATTAATATTTCTGCTATATCCAAAAAGTTACCAATTGGAAGCCAACCTGGTGGCGAAACCAAACTTCCCAACTCGGAAGCCGCCATCCACCCAGGCGCTACCACCCTGATGGTCTCCACCAGATTGGAACTGATGACATCACAGCCAGGACCCTACAGCCAACCAGCGACCTCAGCTGTCAAATTACTGGTGGTCGTGATGTCATCATTTCCATTCCAGAGGAGACCAATGCAGATTCCAGGGGTAATTATGGCTTCAATTACCAATATGGTTTTCAATTACGGTAGAAAAAGTGAAAAATCCCCTTAACTTAACAAAATAACGACTGTGCTGACTCCTTGACCCCCATATTTTGGATATCTTAAATGATATTGAATTATTAGGGATGATCAAATACCTCAAATATTCGGCTTCGCGAATATCCGACGAATAGGTCGCTGCTATGCGAGTATTCGATGCACAATGTAAGTCTATGGGAAGCAAGAATAGTTCCGAATAGTTGTTATTCGGGTTTCCTATAGACTTACATTGCACACCGAATATTCGCGAATAGCGGCAACCTATTCGGCAAATATTCGCAAAGCCGAATATTTGAGGTATTCGATCATCCCTAATAATTATCTATACTACAGTGGAAATTAGTTCCTATGTACTTACTGTTTAGCTTGTTTTGGTCTATTTAGACAAAGCAGCAGAGCTGCAGTGTAAAGCATGGGGGAGAGACGGGGCAACAGCCAGAGCCACTGATAAACAAAGATATAAATTTCAAGCTAAAAATATAAAATAAGCTTATTTTTCTGGAGCTGTTCGCCATCTTGATACTTTTAACACTAGAAGTCCCAGAGAGGGGTCGTTTAACATTTCTACCACTGTAACCCTATGGAGCTCGAAATCTCTGGGACTTCTAGTGTTAAATGAAAAAGAAAAATGTAATCAGAAAATAAGCTAATATTACATCAGGTTTTTATGTTACATGTGTTTTTAAAAAGAAAAAAAAAATATGTAAAATTTTTCACACTGGTCACAAGGCCTAATATTTCTATTGGGCACATGGACATTAGCTTCAACAGACTGACTCAAACCCTAGTCAGTCATGTTATTTAATGAGCATGCTCTCACCAGGTCAAAGCTCATTGTCAAGAATGGGGAGGAGGTGAGCTGTGACATCACCTATTGTGAATGATGGATCCTGTGTTATCATTGTATAGTAGTGGAAGGAGGTGAGCTGTGACATCACCTATTGTGAATGATGGATCCTGTGCTATCAATCATTGTACAGTAGTGGAAGGAGGTGAGCTGTGACATCACCTATTGTGAATGATGGATCCTGTGTTATCATTGTATAGTAGTGGAAGGAGGTGAGCTGTGACATCACCTATTGTGAATGATGGATCCTGTGTTATCAATCATTGTACAGTAGTGGAAGGAGGTGAGCTGTGACATCACCTATTGTGAATGATGGATCCTGTGTTATCAATCATTGTACAGTAGTGGAAGGAGGTGAGCTGTGACATCACCTATTGTGAATGGTGGATCCTGTGTTCTCTACTGTATATAGAGATGTTATCAGTCATTGTACAGGAGGAGGATGAGGTGAGCTGTAACATCAGCTGTTGTAAATGGTGGAACCGGTGTTATCTACTATATATAGTGATGTTATCTGTTATTCAGGAGGAGGAGGTAATAAGGTGTAATCAGACGTAATAGAAGTGTAATCAGTCAGTGTGCAGGAGGAGGTGGTGAGCTGTGACAATTCCTATTGTGAATGGTGGATCCTGTGTTATCTGTTGTATATAATAATAATATTTATTCATTTATATAGCGCTATTAATTCCATAGCACTTTACATACATTGGCAACACTGTCCCCATTGTGGCTCACAATCTAGAGTCCCTATTTGTATGTCTTTGGAGTGTGGAAAGAAACAGGAGAACCTGGAGGAAACCCACGCAAACACGGGGAGAACATACAAACTCCTTGCAGATGGTGTAGAGGAGTTATCAGTCATTGTACAGGAAGAGGTGAGCTGTGACATCACCTATTGTGAATCCTGTGTTATCTACTGTATATAGAGGTGTTATCAGTCATTGTACAAGAGGAGGAGGTGAGCTGTGACATCACCTATAGTGAATCCTGTGTTATCTACTGTATATAGAGGTGTTATCAGTCATTGTACAGGAGGAGGTGAGCTGTGACATCACCTATAGTGAATCCTGTGTTATCTACTGTATATAGAGGTGTTATCAGTCATTGTACAAGAGGAGGAGGTGAGCTGTGACATCACCTATAGTGAATCCTGTGTTATCTACTGTATATAGAGGTGTTATCAGTCATTGTACAGGAGGAGGTGAGCTGTGACATCACCTATAGTGAATCCTGTGTTATCTACTGTATATAGAGGTGTTATCAGTCATTGTACAGGAGGAGGTGAGCTGTGACATCACCTATAGTGAATCCTGTGTTATCTACTGTATATAGAGGTGTTATCAGTCATTGTACAGGAGGAGGAGGAGGTGAGCTGTGAAATCACCTATTGTGAATGATGGATGCTGTGTTATCTACTGTATATAGAGATGTTATCAGTCACTGTAATCCTGTCTGTGAAGATAATCAGACTGCTGAAAGTGTTCTGTAAAGAACAGAAAAGGACGTATGAGTCTAGTATAAGACCTAGTGGCTGGTGTGTGAAAACCATAAAAATTCTGATTCTTTTTATGACTGTATATAGTGATATTAAAAAATACAATTACCAAACGGTTTAAAAAATTGACTATTTTCAGAGGTCAAATGTCTTATGACAAAATATCCTGCAGGCTTCCCAACTGCGATCATTACAGCGCCTTACACCACTTGTTAAAGGGCTACAAACCAATCGGTAATAGACCCCCTCTCATCACGAGTACCATTAAAGAGAACTTACCAGAACGATTTTGTAACATATAATAAAGGCATGGCTGTGATGTCGCTATGATACTGATTAATTTGGTACATTGAGTGAAGAAATCCTCTTTGTTTTTCTTCTTTAAACACAATTTGACATTTTCTGCTATTTAGATTTTAGTGTATAGGGGCTGCACTGTGCACTGGGTCTTCCCTTCCCCATCTGTGATTCCCCAGCCCCTTTGCTTGCCTCCGGTCTGTCATTTTAGTGACCTGCCTCCTCTGTGAGTGGCTGGGGAATCACAGACAGGGAGGAGAAAGCCCAGTGCACAGTGCAGCCCCTATACACCAAAATTATCAGAAAACTTCAAATGATGATTAAAGAACAACAAAGCGCATTTCTTCACCAAAGGTATCAATTTAATCCGTATTACAGCGCCATTACAGCCATGTCTCTACTTTCTACTACAAAATTATCGTTCAAGATTCACTGGCTGTTTTAATGTCAAAATAAAGCATTATATTATGAGAAGACTTAAAAGTTTGTATATTTTTATTTTTGGCCAACCTCAGAATTGGGAGTCAATAAATTCTGCAAACGCTACATGGAGGCCTATGTAAAGTTGTGAGCCACTTTTTCTGATTTATCACAATCGATGCAGCCACATTTCGGGATTGTTCTGTGCTCCCCCCCCCCCAACAGATGCGCAGCACAGGACACAGAGATTCTGCACATTCCTCCCATTGATCCTTGCGAACCCGATACAGCCGACGCTCAATCACAGGCATTCACAATGACATCAGCCACCACACAGGACTTCTAACACATCAAGCAGGTGGCCACCAGCAGCTTCACCCAACATCTGGTATTGTCATCTGCAATAGGGATCAGTTTTTTTTTTTTTTTTTTTAATTTCTGTAATGTGAAATATTTTCCTGAAGAAAAGTCAAAACCAGAATAATAAATTTCCTTCTTTCTCTGGCCACTATAACAAAAAATAAGTCATAAAATATAAATAATAATAATAATAATAATAATAATTAGTAGTATTATCATTATTATTAATAATAGTAATAATAATACTAATATAATAATATTAGTAGTAGTGGTATCATTAGTATTAATAATAGTAATAATAATAATGATGATACTAATAATAATAATATAATAATAATTATTAGTAGTATCATTATTAATAATGATAATACTACTACTAATAACATAATTATCATTCATAATAATAATAAGTATTAGATTATTATTAGTAATAATAATACTAATATAATTATTATTAACTAATAATGATAATAATAACACTATTATTGTTATATTAATTATTATTATTAATAATAATAATAGTAATAATAATAATTAAAAAAAACATAAAAAAACAAACCTGGATTTCCTAGATGTATAATATCATTAAAGGGAACCTGTCACCAGTTTTGGGGCCTATAAGCTGCGGCCACTATCAGTGTGCTCTTATATACAGTATTCTAACATGCTGTATATAAGAGCCCAGGTCACTGTGTAGAACGTAAAAAACACTTTATAATACTTAGCTAAACCAGTCGCTGCGGTGGATGTGGCTCAGATGGGTGTCCGGTGCCGGCACCGCCTCTTTCGGCCATCTTTGTCGCCGCCTCTGTCGTCCTTCTGAAGCCAGGGTGCATGACGCGTCCGACGTCATACACGCTCGCCGGCATTCAGGTCCTGAGCAGGGCAGATCAAAGTATTGTAGTGCGCATGCGCGGGACCAGCGAGTAAGTATGACGTAGAAGCGTCATGCACACAGGCTTCAGAAGGAGGACGAAGATGGCCGAAAGAGGCGGCGCTGGCAAAGGAGGACAAAGACGCCCATCTGAGCCACATCCACCGCAACACGACCGTTAGGTAAGTATTATAAAGTGTTTTTTATGTTCTACACAGCGGCCTGGGCTCTTATATACAGCATGTTAGAATCCTAGATATATGCGCGCCCACTAGTGGTGGCCACAGCTTATATGCCGAAAAAACGGTGACAGGTTCCCTTTAAGCTATGTGACAGATAAATAATGAAAAAATAAAATATGAAACATTCCAGATCGCAGAAAGCAGCGAGCCCATACACAAGATTTTTAGTTTATGTGTTACCGCATTCAAAAAGTCAAAACATTTTTCTATTGAATTAGTAAGGATTTTTTTTTTTGTTTTAAAAAGGTTTTTTTTTTTTTTCAAAAGGGACCAATTGTCAGTGCAACTATAACTTATTGCTAAAATTCTATTTATTTTTTTTTACAGTTGGGGAGTGAAAAAAATCTGTTATGAAATTCTATAAGGTTAAATACAAACCCAAAAATTTACGTTGAATAAAATACGGCATTAATATAACCATCATTCTAGCTGTAATACTATTTTCTTTTATACTTTATATACGTTTGAACTACATTTAATTAATTAGGACAAAAAGTGGCAAACTTGCCAAGAAGATCTAGTAAAATATAAATTCCGTATTAATCTTTTTTTTTTTTTTTTTACAAAGCAACTGCGAAACGTGCGTCAAGGGATGCACGCGGCTGGTTCTTGGACGCAGTTCTAAAAATGGGTCATTTTCTATTTATGCTGTGTTACTAGTATGATTGGTAGTAATATTATATGTTGATTGATCTATATACTATATTAGCAATCAATAATTTCCCACTTTTTTTGCAATTGAACACTTGCTAATAGCAATCATTTGAGCCATTGTACCAAGGTATTTTTTGAACTGGTCTCAAAACCCCCTCCAATTTTCTGTCCTCATGTTATTTGCCTACAGATGACTTAATACAATTTTGTACTTTTACCTTTTTCCATGTATGAATGTTTTAATGTTATATGATCAATAAAATAATTTATATTATACTACTAGCTGTAGTACCCAGGTTTCGCCCGGGATAGTCTCGGTCTGTGTATCCTTACCAGTCTGTCTCCTTCCCCATCCGTCTCTGTCTCCTTCCCCATCCGTCTCTGTCTCCTTCCCCATCCGTCTCTGTCTCCTTCCCCATCCGTCTCTGTCTCCTTCCCCATCCGTCTCTGCCTCTTTCCCTGTCTGCCTCTTTCCCTGTCTGCCTCTTTCCCTGTCTGCCTCTTTCCCTGTCTGCCTCTTTCCCTGTCTGCCTCTTTCCCTGTCTGCCTCTTTCCCTGTCTGCCTCTTTCCCTGTCTGCCTCTTTCCCTGTCTGCCTCTTTCCCTGTCTGTGTCTTTCTGTCTCTCTCTATCCGTCTCCCCACCGACATCATATTACCTCACACATAAGCTTCTTATACTAACAATTTATTTTGTTCCTATAGCAACCAATCACAGCTGCTATTAATAACCTAAAGCTCGCAGCGCCATTGACATTAATGGAGGCAGGTTTTTGTAGAGTAACTTTAAAGGGTTCAATGTTCCCATCAAAACATAGTCTATGACGTTCCCTGAGTAAAATGAGGCGTCTGTGCAAACTTTCGTGATTGTAAATGCGACAGTACGGATTCCTTTAGCGAACATACACACACCTTTATTTATTAGATATCTTCCTAGCAAGTTTGCCCCTTTTAGTCCTATGTAATATATTGGGGTTACCCAGTATTTGGGATCATGACCCTACAATATTTCCATGTAATGATAATAATTTTCAAGTTTTACATTTAATTAATTGACTGACTTTTGGGGAAGTGACGGGGGAATTTAAAAATCCATTAATTTTAGATTATATTTTTTTTTTTTTTTTTAAGTTTGAACACTTCTCCCTTTCTTTTAACGTTATAAGTAGCCATTTTATTATTCCCGCCCCCCACTAATGACAAACTAGCAGTCTTCAATCTCAGGCAACAAAGGCATGGCATCCCACCACTTACATGGGTATTCTAGTTATTAAAAATATAGTATAGCATTAAAAAGTTTCATCCACTCCCTATGATTTTCAAGATTTTTGCTTGCGGTCATTTCATAAACATGTTTTACTCTCACGGGACAAAAATCTGTCCTGGTCAAAAAAAAAACAAAAAAAAAAAAAAAAACAAGCTCCAAGACCCCCTCCCAAATAAAATATACAGATTCAGCATTGGACCCAAGAAGGGTGAAAAAGGCACTTTAAAAAAAAAAAAAAAAAAAAAACA
>NC_134354.1:35511946-35551946 GCF_048569485.1 Anomaloglossus baeobatrachus | reverse complement strand
ACGTGCAAAATTGCTAATCGGCGACATGGGGGTCCATTCTTAAAAATCGTTACTGCAGCAGTAACGAAGTTGTTCCTCGTTCCTGCGGCAGCACACATCGCTCCGTGTGACGCCGCAGGAACGAGGAAGCTCCCCTTACCTGCCTCCCGGCCGCTATGAGGAAGGAAGGAGGTGGGCGGGATGTTACGTCCCACTCATCTCCGCCCCTCCGCTGCTATTGGGCGGCGGTTCAGTGACGCTTCAGTGACGTCGCTGTGACGCCGCACGGACCGCCCCTTTAGAAAGGAGGCGGTTTGCCCGTCACAGCGACGTCGCCGGACAGGTAAGTATGTGTGACGGCTGTTGTGCGGCACGGGCAGCGATTTGCCCGTGTCGCGCAACAGATGGGGGCGGGTACCCACACTAGCGATATCGGGACCGATATCGCAGTGTGTAAAGTAGCCTTATGACGCTCTCGGGGTCCAGAAGTGCGAGTGTGCAAAATTTTGTGGCTGTAGCTGTGACGGTGCAGATGCCAATCCCGGACACACATAAATAATATATAAGGTGTTGTCTGACTCCAAAACAGTACATAAAAGTGAATGAATGGGACAAGTATGTACAATGCAAAAAATGATGGGGCTCCAGAGATTTGTCTGCTATCCCGGGAGCCTTAGAGAGCCCACTTTTTACCTAGGGTTCCTCAGAACATTACTAGGGAGGAATAAAGTAGATTATTAAATTGTTTAATTAAGTTTCTAAAATATTATCAATTGACACAAGATCTGAGGCCTACCAAGAGGGGAAGAGAGGGGAATAACTGTTGCCGATAGCAACCACTGAACATTCTACAACATATTATTTTCAAAGTAAAAGCAGAGTTCTGACTGGTTGCCGCGAGCAACAAGGCAAGTGCCAATTTTCATGTGAAGCCCTGCAACATCTTTTTAACAAGGGGTTAAAAAAAAACATTTTGAGAAATCCGTTCTTCCAAAAAAAAAAAAAAAATCCCACAGACTCCAAATCAGTGCGAGGGGAAATGAAATGTTCCCTTTACAATTAAAAGGACACTTGAGCCTCAAGGATATGAGGTGTTATGACTGAAAACTTCACGTGAATACAAAATAAGATTGTTAAAATATTTGCACTCCCGGTATAATTGGAAGAAAATTAGGCCGCAGGGACCGCGAGCAACAAGAGGGGGGAAAAGGTTCTGATATTTTTAACGCGTTTATGGGGGGTCAGTGTCAGCTAATTCGGAGCAGGGAGCTGGATTTTTCGAGACAATCATTTGATTATCTGAAAACAAAATTAACCCGTGGCCTTTGACTTCCAGCGGATTAAAAGTCAAACACAAATTAACCCGTTTCAAATGAAATAAGTAACTCAGCGCCACGACCCTGACTACCTAAATCAGACGGTTTACTACTTTCCCAGTGTTGTATCTTTTTTTTTTTTAAGGGAAAAATATATATTTTTTACTTTATTTTTGCAGGACCATCTTAAAAGGGACTTGTCACCACCAAAACAAAAGTGTCCAGTTTTTGCTTTTATTTTATTCCCACTTTTCCCATAAATATTCCATTTGTTTTTGTTTAAATCCGCCATACGGTTCCAGAGATCTGGGCCTTTTAATTTAGCGCTAATTTTTATGGTCTGTACAAAGTGGGCGTGGCTCAGAAGATTCTCTGGGGGTCTGTCTTTAGACTGATTTGCATTATCTTGTAAGCCACACCCCCTTGTAAAGACCATAACTAATAGCGCTAAATAAAAAGCCCCATAACTTTAGAACTGTATGGCAGATTAAAAAGAAATAAAAAAGGAAAATTCAGGGAACTAGTGGGAACAAAATAAGAGGAAAAAATGGCTGCTTTTGACCTGATGACAGATCCCCTTTAAATTAAAAAACATGGGGGAGCATATAACTTAGCGCCATCTTGGATTTCGGCCCCGGACTGTTGCTCAGCGATATATGCTCCTGGTTCTTATACACAGAGAAGCTTTGCTGTCAGTACAGCCATTAAGGGGTGTATTCGGAGGGCATTACTTATGCAGTCAGCCCCCAGGCACTAAGTTTCAGGTCCTGCCAGTTTTACTTGTATCCGTGTTCTCATTTTTCACAATTTTTCAAAGCCCAGAAATGAAGGAAAAGCATTCATCCAGCGATTCCATACACTGGATTATGAATACATTACAAGGCGCGAAAAAAACAGGCCGCGGTCCGTCCACACCTGCACAGCCTGGTGCCAAAACATAGGTGTGTCCGCATAATAAAGGACAACCTGTCCCCAGGGTGACATTGCCAAATTTTTATTATTTTTCTTTTTCAGAATTACATTTTTCTTCATAGTTTACGGAATTTTCCATTTTATGACAAATTATTCATAAAAAAAAAAAAAATCCCCACAATTGTTTTTTGATAATTACTAGAGGCATGATTCTACTCCCTGTCTATTTTATGGATTTTTTAAGGACGCTTCATGAATAATTACTAGAACAAGTTGATTTTTGCCTATTAAAGGGAATGTTACCCAATTGTAATTTTCCTTTATAAACAGTGTAGTAAGGGTGCTATTTGGCCGATAAAAAGCAAAAGAGTCAACAAGTCGAAAAATTACTCTTCATAAAGAGTACAATTCCTCACCCGTAGGCCACAGGGAACCGGGAAGCTGCATGCAAAACCTTATCGGTGTATGCTGTGTTATTATCCTGACTTAGGCGGCTTTCACACTACGTTTTTTTAGCATGCGTCATCAACGTTTTTTTGCTGCAAAAGCGGATCTTGTTTTTGCAAAGAAAATCGCATGTGTTATTTTGCAGGATCCTGTCACTTGAAGTTTATGGGCGGGCTTTGGAGTCATGTGATCGGAGTGAGGGGAACTGGACGTGACAGACTGGGAGCCGGCATCTGACAGCTGCGGTAAGCTGTAACCAAGGTAAATATCGGGTAACTAAGTGAAGTGCTTTGCTTGGTTACCCGATATTTACCTTGGTTACGAGTGTCCGTAGCTGCTAGGAGCCGGCTCCCTTCACACGTAACCAAGGTAAACATCGGGTAACTAAGAAGTGCTTTGCTTGGTTACCCGATATTTACCTTGGTTACGAGCGTCCGTAGCTGCTAGGAGCCGGCTCCCTTCACACGTAACCAAGGTAAACATCGGGTAACTAAGAAGTTCTTTGCTTGGATACCCGATATTTACCTTGGTTACGAGCGTCCGTAGCGGCTAGGAGCCGGCTCCCTTCACACGTAACCAAGGTAAACATCGGGTAACTAAGAAGTGCTTTGCTTGGATACCCGATATTTACCTTGGTTACGAGTGTCCGTAGCTGCTAGGAGCCGGCTCCCTTCACACGTAACCAAAGTAAACATCGGGTAACTAAGAAGTGCTTTGCTTGATTACCCGATATTTACCTTGGTTACGAGCGTCCGCCGCTCTCAGGCGGGGGAGAGAGGGACAGAAGAGAGAGGGAGAGAGGCCGGGGGAGAGAGGTAGGGGGAAAGAGAGATTGATCACGCCAGGCTGGTTTCTAGGCATGCTCAGCAGAGCAAGCAGGATCCTGTCTATCAGCATGCCAGCGTTCACATGCGTTTGCGTGCTGTTTAGTCAGGATCCAGCGATTTGCAGTATTTGGACGCAGCTCAAAAACGCTACAAGTAGCGTTTTTGAAAAAAGTTAAAAAACTGCAAGTCGCTGGATCCTCACTATAACGCACGCAAACGCATGTGAACGCATGTTGACGCGAGTCCATTGCAAATGCATTGAAATGAAAACGCATTTGCACTGGATCCGTTTTTGCGTTAAAAAAACCGTTCATGACGCATGTTAAAAAAACGTAGTGTGAAAGCCGCCTTATACAGACTTTAAAAATAAAGAGGTCATTAAATCCCTCGCATTTATATTCACGTGATAACTCTGCTCATCCTGTCTCAGTCTGTGCAACAAAGCTGAAAAACAACTGCAGGAAACAGGAGGCATTATCCGTTATTAAATCTCAGCCCTTTTATGGTCATGTTATGACTCTGCGCCTCTGTCCTAGGCTGTGCAACAAAGCTGAGAAGTGAGCTGCAGGAAACAGGAGGCAGGAGAAGTTATCTGCAGTACACATGATGAAACAGCTGCTTGTCTTTGCTCTAAAGCCCAATGTGAAAATTGCAATAGTTCTTTATAGGTAAGCAAATAAATTCACTGAAAATATGAAAAATATATATATAATAAGATTATTAATTAGAAAAAAAGTTAATGATGATACAGTCAGGCATAAAAAGACAATCTTTGTATTCATAAGAACTTGTTGAGCAACAAAGTCCTTTTTTGGATATTTTAAAATGATGGGCATAGTATCAAGTGGATTGTTTGCATCTCAACATTTTCCTTGGACACATTTGGTTGCTCATATGCTTATGTAATTGATTTAAAGAAGACCTGTCACCTGCTCAAAAAAAGTTAAATACCCTGTAAAAATCCCTGATCTCCATTGTGATGCGCCTACGGGGTCTTACGGTTACCAGTCACCGGGCCACGGTTCTTCTCCTGGGTCGCCGCGGTGGCCTTGCCCGGTTCCGTGACCCCGGCAGTGTCAATAAAGCTGAAGGGATGGGGGGCGATGGGGGTAGCTGTTCGTGACGCCACCTGTGGTGTGTGGCTATAATGGAAGCCGCCGCTGCGGAGGGTCTCTCTCTTCTGGGGCGGATGATAATGCAGCTCGGGGGTTGAAGCTCGCCACAGGCAGAGCTTGGCCCCAGGGAGGATGATAAGAGTGGTAGTCGCCTATGGCGCATGGGCGCGATGTTGAAAGCGCCAGCAGTAACGAGACGACACAGAGAGGGCAGTTCAAGTTCTTTACTCACTGGAAGCACACCGCCGTTGGAGCACAAAGCTATGGGCTTCAGCCGATCCTGGATACTTCGGAGGTCGAGGTCGGTGTTTCCTTCTTTTCGTCGGTTTCCCTCCACCTCCAGCTCCTGGGCCGTGGAACGGGTCACGGGTGTCTTCTACACTCCCCGCGAACCATGTAATCCCCCTTCCTTCCTCAAAACCAGAGTTGAGCTACCAGCTCCAGACCACAGGTCCCGAGCTGTCCGTGTCTCTGCTTATCTCCTCCCGAGTGCAACCTGGGGCTTCCTGCACCTAGAGCTGACTGACTACTTAGTGTGATGGCTCCTAACTACCCCTGTTGACGCCCCACCTCCAGTGTTCCTGAACTAGTAAGCAAGAGGTCCCATACCTCATGATGGCCACCCCAGCACCTACCCAACCCAGTCAGAGTGGAAGAGCTCTTGTGTTATGTGATGGTCGAGGGTGTTGTTAGTGATTTTCCGGCGACGACCTCCTCCGTATCCGAGATGAATACTGCACCTCGGGTGAGGTGCCAGAACCTGTGGCGCCTGAAGCCGCAGGGGCGCCACAATGGAGTCTGCCGCTCTTTTTTTTTTTTTTTGAGCTGCGACGCTCTATTGCAAGAGATATTCATATTTGTTTCTCCTGGAGCACAGTATGTGAAATCTCTGCTTACAGACCAAGCTAGAAGTTTCTTTAGTCTTCTCTGTGGGCACGCACTTTTATCCCAAGACTATATAATAGCATGTGATTGACTGTGTGTGTGAATGTTTCTGATATTAATCTATTTAACATATCAACCTCTTTTCTATTGCCAACTATGCAGAGAACCCAAGTAAAAACTTTATCCAATGTTTTGCATCTTATATACCAACAATACAGAGTATGTCGCCAGGGCTTTGGTTGCAAAATCACTGCCTTTTGTTTGACATCTGCAAGTGCATCACAATCACTGACAAAATGCCTCAACTGCAAAATGTTACCCTTTATGGCTTTCTCCCTTATTATACAATAAGTGGCACATTCAGTCGAGAAGTGAAGTCACAGGGTAAGAAAGGGGGAAGATTTTACAAGCGACACATGAATACGCCGGACTCTCGACAAAGACGCCGGACTCTCGACAAAGACGCCGGACTCTCGACAAAGACGCCGGACTCTCGACAAAGACGCCGGACTCTCGACAAAGACGCCGGACTCTCGACAAAGACGCCGGACTCTCGACAAAGACGCCGGACTCTCGACAAAGACGCCGGACTCTCGACAAAGACGCCGGACTCTCGACAAAGACGCCGGACTCTCGACAAAGACGCCGGACTCTCGACAAAGACGCCGGACTCTCGACAAAGACACCTCCTCTGCCTTTGAAAAAAAATGGAGATCAGAGGTACTCGATTCTTCATACACAGCTGGATAGTTTTTCTTTAAATCAACCATATGGTTCCAGATATATGGTCCTTTCTGTTCAGTGCTAATTTTATGGTCTTTACTAGTGTTGAGCGAGGGTGCTCGGCCCTGTTGGTCAATCAATCAAGCATCAGGGTGTTCGGGTACTTGCGGAGCTTGGTCAAGTATCGTGGGTGCTTGGATATTTTCTCGGCGAAACAACGACCACAACGCACAGGTTCGCTTCACTGCATGATGTGTACAGGCACCCCAGGGAGTACAGTATGTGAAATCTCTGGTACAGACCAACTAGACGTTTCTTCAGTTTTCTCTGTGGGCATGCACTTTTATCCCAAGACTATATAATATCATGTGATTGACTTGGTGTCTGTGGATGTTTCTCAATGTCTCTTCCGGGGGAACAAAACAACATTTTCAGACGTAGTGCAGCTCTCCCTCCTGCCAGAATGCTCAGTTTATGGCTAGTTGTATGTGAGCGGAGACCCAATTAGGCAAATCATTGACATTCCATAATACTCTTACTCACGTCAAGCTCGTCCGAGCATCTCACCAGCTCAAATTGAATACTGGGTATTGAAGCATTTTAGTGCTTGCCCATCACTAGTCTTTACCAATGAGGCGTAGCTTACAGGATCCTCAGGGGAGAGTCTTTAGGCTGCTCTGCAAAATTACCCTGTAAGCCACGCCCTTTGGTAAATACTATAAAGTTCATTAAGAATTAAATAAGAGCAAAACTGGCCACTTAGCACCTGGTGACAGGTCGCCTTTAATTTTGGGGCCCCTTTGGAGGCAACAGGTTCTCCATAGTAATGTTCCTGTTATATCTATACATGTACATATATTTTATGTATATGTACATGTAGCGCCCCTGAAGCCCTCAGGGTGCTACAAAGTTCTGCATCCCCACCAGGATGCAGGGCCTACCCACTTAGGGACCCAGAACCCCAGTGCCGGTACCAACAAAAACCCAGGTAATCCCAGTTTTCCCTCAACATACCACCCATACAATGGTACTTAGCTACGGTGGGACCAATGGATGGCCACCTAGAGGTGGAGCCACTCCAGTCCACTAGCTGACCAGGTGGGAGGGGCAGACTGTGGAGAGTAGTCGGGAAGACAGTAGAGTTTGAAGTTAACAGTGGAAGTGTAAAGGTGTGACTGAGCAATGTCCTGACTTGGTTTGACGGTGACCTGGTACCCAGGAGAAGTGGTTGCCGGTGGATTACTCGCGGAACTACGCACCGACGGGGTACAGGACCCTAGGACAGGAAAGAGCTTCAAGCCGACCTGTTAACACCTGCACAGAGGGACCATCAAGGACCTTGCTGACCCTAAAGAATCCAAAGACTCAGTAGCAAAGGAAGAACCTGGGACAGGACCAGAAACTCCAACCCCACAGGGTTTACGCTACCGTCAGGCGGACAGAAGTGGACAAATCACAGATCGGGGACCCCCAGTGTTCCATACCATGGAGACCCACTTACCAGAGACAGGTGCAGGGGAAGAAGGTACCAGAGAACCAGACTGGCACTGGGACGAAGGGGACTTGGAGGCGAAACCAGCCGGCTTCGGGCAACCAGGTAACATCCCAAGTGAGTAAACCAGTTGCACTGAATACCTGTCTGGACTCCTTCTTCCGACGCCCACTACACCAAACACCCGCTGGGGCAAAACCCTACTTGCGGAGGGACCACCATACTAGTTGCCAATACCACCAGCCCCACTGGAGACATTCTGCAGCAGCGGCCCCTTACACTTAGCCGCAACACCGCAAGTGGCGTCACAAATAAACTATATTGAATACTCCCCTGTAAATATCCTCATTACAAAAAGGGCCCAGGGCACAGAACCGGGTACCGGCCACCATCGTGACATTCCCAGAACGTACACTGCCCGGAACAGAGTACCCCATATCCCTGGGTGCTACATACACACAAATAAAAAAAAAAAGACTGTCAACAAAATGTACCCTTCTGTATAATGTATCATAAGGGGTCCACCTATTCTTACCGGCCACATTCCTCCACTATTGAGGCTTTCATCTCCTCATTCTCCAGAAACATTAGGACCGAGACAATGACAAACTGCGGCTTTCAGACACATGAAGCAATTAGGGACGTGTCATGTTCGAATTAGTCATCGGTTTAGTGACCGCTCGTAATGATGTGACAAATTGCAAAGCCCCGCCAAAGAAAGAAGAGATGGTTTTCTGGTACCTTGCCGACTCTTCCACTCTCGAGAACGAAGCCAACATAAATCTATCTACTAACTCACCTACGCAAAAATCTAGACAATATATACAGAAGTACAAAAAAAAAATCACAGCGAAAAGAAGAAGAAGAAAAAAAAAAAAAGAAAAGAAGAAAAAAACGGGATGGAATTAATTTAATGGCTGAATGAGCTCACAGTAGAGAAACAGCCGGAGTCTAATAAGAGTCGGTGTGTATATGTTTCCACCCCGACTGGTAAGATGCCAGTCAAGGCTCCGAGTCAAACAACAGGTGGAAGCGATTAGTCCTGTCATAGAAAGTTTGAAAAATGGATTCTAGGCCCGGACTGACTAAATTGAATTTGACAGTGTTGTCCTAAAGATTCAGAGCTAGGGAGGGAAAAAAAATCTATAGTTTAATTTGGAATCCCTTGATTATTCATTAGATCTCCAGATGGTCTTTGTTGATGTTTTACATATTAATATATATATGTTGTATTATTGTTGGCAGGGTTTGCCTTGTTCTGTGGTCAGGATCTGCATAGGCTTCGAAGTGTCCTCATTAGCGCTGCGGAAAGAATACACGGAGGGGAGGAAAGGCAGAAACGTTATGATCTCAAGACTGGCCTGGTTGTACCTATGAGGACTATATTAGAGGGGCACTCACTCTCGATAATACAGAAAAGCTAGGCCGCATACAGGAGTAAGATATTTTTCCAGTTTCCCCATTTCCTCAATTATCAATCTATAGAAAACAAAAACGGAATCGAGTCACCCAATGAATCCAAAACGCTGAAGGAATCCAACCGGACGTGAGAATCGGTGCAATTTAGATATGAGTGAATCTGCCCAATCTCAAATTCGGCCGGGGATAGATTTTCAGGACCAGGTCCATTTGCCTCGCCAGTAATCCGTGGCGGCTATACGGCAGGCCTGAGAATCACCATCTACATCCCAGTACCGCCACTCCACTGATTAACCAGCTATCACGCTAGGTACAGGGAAGTACCAAGTGAGTGGCGAAAGGGAAGGGGACCCATGTGTCTAGAGAAGGGGGAGATGGTGAACCCTGACCAAACCTACTGCTGGTTCCTGGTGTCCTCACCACCCTAGATAGGTTCCACAGCTATGTGCTGAGCTGGATACCGGACCCTGGGTATCCATAGTGCTGGGCCCTAAATAGGGAATGGGTGGGATGAGCTCTTCGTCAACCCCACTAACCACTATAGAAAATACAAGGGGGACACACAGGGGAAAAAGCATGAACTACTTATTAGATGAATCAGGTAGGAGTTCAGCAGAGCTTCCAGTAACGATATCACAGAGGAGAACAAACCACCTTTTTGTCACCTCAGTTTGAACGAACTGAAAATATCACCAGCACCAGTCCATAGCAAGGAAGGGGTATTTAAACACCAAGGAAATACTGATGATCAGCAGCTAGGTTGAAGGCAACCTCCTGCTGGGTCCAAAAGGGGAAGAGATGAAAAGCCAGCAGAAAAGCTACCTATACCAATGAATACTGACAGCAGGAACCATGGAAAGTCAGGGAGCAATTTGTGCAGCCAAAAGCTGTGACCTTCTATAGCCAGAAACTGCATGACTGTCACCTGTGACACCGGCCTTAAGCGATGTCATCATTGTGATGTCTTGCCAGGCCGGTTAATCAATTAAAAAAAAAAAAAACAGTTGTGGACGCCTGAAGGTATGAGGCAATTCTCCGGGTACCCTCATCCAGCGGCTACAGATAGTGACCAGTAGACGGGGTCCTACAAACTAATTCCCACCAACCTTACTCCCGACCCCACAGCACAATATTTGGATAGGCTGGGAAGTGCTTAAAAAGAAAAGAAATCATAGTCATGTAGCCACTCAAAAGTCTCTCCCGCCTCTGTCCCAGCCAGTCCCCAGCTTACTGAGGCACCTGCTCTTCTCCGATGTCATAGTTACATAGTTACATAGTTACTTAGGTTGAAAAAAGACCTAGGTCCATCTAGTTCAGCCTTCCTCCACCAGTTCTACATTTGGTCACTAAGTCATTTATAACCGACAATGTTGTGTGTACTGAGGAAATCATCCAGCCCTGATATAAAAGCTGTTATAGTATCTGCCATTACTACCTCTTGTGGTAGTGTATTCCACAGTCTGACCGCTCTAACTGTAAAGAACCCTTTCCTATTTAGCTGTTGGAATCGCTTTTCTTCCACTCGCAGTGAGTGCCCCCTGGTCCTTAGTATTGTTTTCGGAAGAAATAAGTCATGTGCCAGTCCTTTATATTGACCACACATGTATTTATACAAATAAATGAGATCTCCTCTGAGACGTCTTTTTTCTAAGCTAAACATATCTAACTTTTTCAACCTGTCATCATATGGGAGGCCTTCCATTCCTTGTAATAGTCTAGTTGCCCGCCTTTGAACTGATTCTAACTTCTGAATGTCCTTTTTAAAATGTGGAGCCCAAAACTGGATCTCATATTCCAGATGTGGCCTTACAAGTGATTTATAGAGGGGTAACAATACGTTGGGATCACGGGATCTAATCTCTCTTTTTATACACCCTAAAATCTTGTTTGCTTTAGCAGCTGCTGCCTGACATTGAGTGCTGCTGCTCAGCTTATTTGTAATGAGAATACCCAAGTCCTTCTCCTGTTCTGTAGTCCCGAGTTTACTTCCATTTAATGTATACGCAGCTATAGGATTACTCCGTCCTAGGTGCATTACTTTACATTTATCAGCATTAAATCTCATTTGCCAAGTATCTGCCCATTCTGACATCTCATCCAGAGCTTTGTGTAATATTGAACTATCAAGGTCAGTTTTTAATATCTTACATAGTTTGGTGTCATCAGCAAAGACTGACACTTTACTATCAATCCCATCCACAAGGTCATTAATGAAGAGATTAAGAATGGGTCCTAGCACAGATCCCTGCTCCCTTCACCCACAAATTCCCAATGCACAGGTTAACGTCATGATATGCATAACTCTTCCTGGTCCATATAGCTGACTGCTATTTATATGTATTCATCAAAATCGAATTCCTCAACAAATTTGGATTCACTAGATCCACGAATTTAGGAAAAGGTTAAACAAATATGATTTGTTTAGATTGGACTCGTTCACCCGTAGAGCATCCATAATTGGTTACGAAAGACAGCACTGATATTCTTAGTTGGGGTTCTTCAGAGGTTTACCACAAATTTCATCTCCAGGCTACACAGACTAACTCCTCAGGCAAAAGACGGCAACGAGAGATCACACTAGATACGGTATCATAAAATATAGAATGAGAAAAACCCCAAAAGATCAAGCAAATGAGATTGTGTGATTGTCCACTGGTCGTCTTCCCGGGAAAATAGTGGATACCATTCCAACATAGTATGAGGATCGAACTATTGTCTTAATGAATGTTCATTTCCATACAGTTTGCATCAGCTCATGTAAAAAAGCCTTTAAGCGAGGGCCGGTATATTGACGATCACCGCTCATTAAGCTGCCCATACACTGCCACCAGATTCTGAGCAACCATTATTGTTCAAATTGGCATTTCTGGCACCAGCTCACCTTCGGCGGGAGTGAAAGATTGGGCATGCTGAAACTCAACATGCCCAATCCTACTATTCCTGCTAGTCAAGATACCATACTACACATTAGTCACGTTTGTCATGGGAACAAGATGGGAATAAACTATTTTGCTGTGTATTAAGAAAAGAAGTTTGGATAGAATTCAAAGACCCCCAGGTGGGAATCAGCACTGTCCTAAATTCCATAAAAAAAGCCATCACCATGAAATATATTGCTTATTTTATAACTGGTGAAATACAAACTCCCATCACGGATCACACTGATAAATAGGCTATATATTACTTTTACCTGATTTTTACTTCGGCTCCATAACGGATAATTCCCATTACGAAGTCTGCTCTGCTCAAAATACGTCTTTTTCTAAAAACAGTGCCCCCAGAAATAGGTAGGAGAAATGTCATCCAGACATGGGATTACTACAGGACAAATAGGTCATACATAAATGTATAAAGCCTAAAGACGACGCTTCACCATCATCACCTCTTCTTTGTTCCAAAAACATTTTTTAGAAAAGCTAAAATTCCTCAATTGTATTCAAGACGACAAAAATATTAGGAAGAAAGAGGAAGACGTCCAACTTGTCAAGCCGAATCTCATCCCTGCATTGATAAACCCAGCAAAGATACGCTGCTCTAACCAATCCATTATCTCCTGAACCTCAGAGGCCTCCATGAAAATTGGCCAATAATTTTGGTGACGGAAAACAAGACGCGTCTCGGTGCAGATATCATTACTAACGTGTGTTAAGTTCTACAGGATACGCCAAGATGACGCATACATAAACGCCAAGATCCATCAAGTTATAAAGCAGTGACTAGCAGAGCGGACGAGTCCCCATCACAAAACAAATTGTTTGGCTGAAAACCGAAAACAGAAGATCTCAGCTTGGTTGACCATGAAGCATGGATGACACGAAGAGCATCAGAAGATGTAGACCTCCATTAAGGGCCCATCACCTGGTGAAACAGTGACCTATTCTTCACTGACAAAAGTCAAAAAACCTGAAATGGATGTCTACAGATGGAGTAGACTCTGGAGTAATATCCTAATTCATATGGCAAGGATCGGACATATTGTAAATAAGCAGTTCAATGGCCAATAAGCAGGATCTTGAAATATAAAGTGAACATTTACATAATTGAGAAGATTTCCCCCCCAAGAGGACACCCTCTTTCCTAGCCACGGCCTACATCGCGCCAATCAGAAAGGCGCTGAGGATACCGGAAAGTAGAGGGTTTGTAGAGCCCATTAGCCATAGACCACAGATGTGGCCAGTGGACCAGAGCTCCCAGGGTCTCCTCGCAGCTGCCGATATCCAAAGTGCCACTAGTAATTAGCAGGCCCAGTGTGACGCCATCATTTTTGAGTAACGCACTCAAGACGTCGCATCGGATTAACTAATCAGAAAAGGTACTGGAGATGCCGGAGACTAGAAGGCTCATAGAGCTCTTGAACATTAGCAACAGACCACAAATGTAGCCACTGAACCAGAGCTATGAGAGTCTCCTCCCAGTTGCCAGCAATCCTAGTGCCACTATCGGTTAGAAGGCCCAGCGTGACGTCATCGTATAGGAATAATGTATTCATGACGTAGCAGTGGGACAACTAATCAGAAAAGGTATCGGGGATGCTGGAAAGTAGAAGACTTGTAGAGCTCTGGACCGTTAGCAACAGACCACAGATGTGGCCGCTGGAGCAGAGCTATGAGAGTCCCTCCCAGTTGCCGGCAACCCTAGTGTCCCTACTGATTAGTAGGCCCAGCGTGACGTCATCGTATAGGAGTAATGTATTCATGACGTAGCTCTGGGACAACTAGTCAAAAAAGGCATCGGGGATGCTGGAAAGTAGAAGGCTCGCAGAGCTCTAGCCTGTTAACCAGAGATATGGTCACTGGACCAGAGCTCTGAGTCTCCTCACGGAAGGCCTAGTACCACTACTGATTAGTAGGCCCAGCGTTACACCATCGTATTGGCGTAACATATTCATGACGTTGCATCAGGCCACGTAATCAGAAAAGTCGCCGGGGATGCTGGAAAGTAGAAGGCTTATGGAGCTCTAGCCCAATAGCTACAGACCACAGATGTGGCCACTGGACCAGGGTCTTACGAATCTTTTTGATCAACTCTAAAAGATATAAAAAAAAAAAATTGGAATCACAAAGTAACGACTCCAAGTTATCAACTTTACCGAAGTAGCCCTACATCCGAAAAAACAGGCTTGCCTAAGAAAGCTTAAAACCACCATTATGCCAGTGCAAAAACTGTACTTTATTCACCCTCCCCAGGTCCAGTGTTGAGTTTCCACTGGTGTCTGTTATTGTTTACAGCGCTGATGCCTCTGAAGCCAATTAGTGGCGTCAGCGGCTCTGAGCGACTCTTACCGTCAACTTTGGCAGAGCCGTTGAGCACATTGATTGCCTGCAGTGCTGTGGACATGACATCGGCGCTACAGGCAATAAGCGACACCAAGAGCAGCGCTAGACCTGAAAAGGGTGTGTACAACAAGTTTGTTTGCTCTGCTTACTACAAGTGAGTGGGATTTATAGATTTGGTCGTTCACCGTACAAAAAAATAACATTTCGGTTGAACTTACCCGTCAATAACGTTGAATGTGGAGGTGGTGACTTCGGAGAACAGGACGGCTTTACCAAGCTTTTCGGTTTGGAGATTCTCCCGATACTTGTCCAGGTGGAAGTCCTCAGACTCAAAGCTTTCTTCTCCAGTGATGAGCGGAGCTAGCGATGGAGTGATGTCCATGTCATGTTGCCGGGACTCGCAGATTTTCAGAGACATCTTGCTAGATTTTATCAATCCATTTTTGTTTCTCCTTGACTTTATCCACTGGAGAACATCGGGGTAGTCCTCCTACACGGGAGACAACAGCGGAAGGGGCTCAATGCTTAGTGCGAAAAGAACAGGAAATAACATCATAATAGAATTTATACATTACATTTTAAAACAGCGAGTTATAAAACAGTTTTGAGTTTTAATTTCTAACCATTTTTAGGATCTCTGTTCTTAGTTTCATTCCAATGCAGTCATCCTGTGCATATCTAGTCCTGCAGCAGAGAAATGATGAGCGGGCACTACCATGCTCAGGTGCTCAGTACTAGTAACTAGTGATGAGTGGGCACTACCATGCTGGGGTGCTCAGTACTAGTAACTAGTGATGAGCGGGCACTACCATGCTCGGGTGCTCAGTACTGGTAACTAGTGATGAGCGGGCACTACCATGCTCGGGTGCTCGGTACTCGTAACTAGTGATGAGCGAGCACTACCATGCTCAGGTGCTCAGTACTTGTAACTAGTGATGAGTGGGCACTACTATGCTCAGGTGCTCAGTACTCGTAACTAGTGATGAGCGAGCACTATCATGCTCAGGTGCTCAGTACTAGTAACTAGTGATGAGCGGGCACTATCATGCTCAGGTGCTCAGTACTCGTAACTAGTGATGAGCGGGCACTACCATGCTCGGGTGCTCAGTACTGGTAACTAGTGATGAGCGGGCACTACCATGCTCGGGTGCTCGGTACTCGTAACTAGTGATGAGCGAGCACTACCATGCTCAGGTGCTCAGTACTAGTAACTAGTGATGAGTGGGCACTACTATGCTCAGGTGCTCAGTACTCGTAACTAGTGATGAGCGGGCACTACCATGCTCGGGTGCTCAGTACTGGTAACTAGTAATGAGCGGGCACTACCATGCTCGGGTGCTCAGTACTCGTAACTAGTGATGAGCGGGCACTACCATGCTCGGGTGCTCAGTACTGGTAACTAGTGATGAGCGGGCACTACCATGCACGGGTGCTCAGTACTCGTAACTAGTGATGAGCGGGCACTACCATGCTGGGGTGCTCAGTACTAGTAACTAGTGATGAGTGGGCACTACCATGCTCGGGTGCTCAGTACTAGTAACTAGTGATGAGTGGGCACTACCATGCTGGGGTGCTCAGTACTAGTAACTAGTGATGAGCGGGCACTACCATGCTCGGGTGCTCAGTACTGGTAACTAGTGATGAGCGGGCACTACCATGCTCGGGTGCTCAGTACTGGTAACTAGTGATGAGCGGGCACTACCATGCTGGGGTGCTCAGTACTAGTAACTAGTGATGAACGGGCACTACCATGCTCGGGTGCTCAGTACTTGTAACTAGTGATGAGCGGGCACTACCATGCTCGGGTGCTCAGTACTTGTAACTAGTGATGAGCGGGCACTACCATGCTCGGGTGCTCTGTACTCGTAACTAGTGATGAGTGGGCACTACCATGCTCGGGTGCTCAGTACTCGTAACTAGTGATGAGCGGGCACTACCATGCTCGGGTGCTCAGTACTGGTAACTAGTGATGAGTGGGCACTACCATGCTCGGGTGCTCAGTACTTGTAACACGCAGATGGATGGTCAGATGGGCACGTCTCATGTACCCAAGTTTAATGGAAGTCAATTGGGTACTGCAGCATTTACAGCCCCAAAATTAATATTTAAAATAAATAAAAAAATTCAGCAAATTTGTTTTTAGTTTTTTTAATCACTCCCCTCCTGCACAAAAAAAACCCAAAAAGTCTCTTAGCCAATCACCAACAGAGGTAGGTCATTATGGAACCAGGCAGTGTCGGTATCGGAAGAGCAGAAGACTCGGCGGAGGTGAAAATTGCTTCTTAGGTTTTTTTTTTCTTTTTTAATGAAACTCTGAGTTTAAAAAGCAAATAAAAAATAAATTAGACCTTAAAGGGGTTAATGATTGCAATTACGGTGGAGAGCTGAGCAGATCTGCCGTTCAGGGGTCTGGGAAAGCGGGATGTCAGCGCCGTAATCTTGTTATTGTCGATGATGTCTCCGTTTTTTATGACTGTTCCTGATTTTATGGTAAGAAGATTACATTACAGAAATATCTGCTTTTCAACTGAAGAAAAAAAAAAAAAAAAGACATGATGGACGAGTTTTGTAATGAAGTCCAAGCCCCCGGAAAAGACGACGGTGCAGAATGATGTAACACCAATTACCGCGAGGCAGGTCTCCGTGCCGAGGAGCGGGGTGCGAGTGAAAAGCATGACCTGTGAGTGGATGGGCCGGGGGGCTCCATGCGGTTGGCCCCTTCATGGATAGTAATGTCGGCTATCGCATTGGCAGAAGACCATGTGTCTGTCTCACATCAGCTCCTGTCAGGCCCCATCCACGTGCGGTTCATGGGAATCCCCCCTGTAACCTGGGATTACATTCTGGATGTGCGGTTACATCGAGCGTCGACCCCGGACAGACTCATGCACAATCTGTGCTGTGATTACAAGACCTTTATTCTAATAAACTCATCTTAAAAAGTTTCATAAAAATAAAAGTGGACACTTTTTTGTGCATTTTCTATAGTGTAATTGACGAGGCCTGGGGTGACTCGTTACCGGGCCGCGGTTCCGTTTCTGGGACGCTGCGGTTCAGTGACCCCGGCGGTGTCAGTTAAAAGGGGAAATAATAAGAGTTTGTGACACCGCCTGTGGTATGCGGCAAGTTAGGTTCCGCTGCTGCGGGATGGGGACCTCTCGGGTAGATGGGGACGCAGCTTAATTGGTATAGCTCTCCACAGGTAGAGCTGGGCTCCAGGGCGGTTGGGAGTAGTACTAGTTGATGGCGGGGGTGCAGGGCTGGAGGCGCAGGTGAATAAGAGAGCGACACAGGGGTGCAATCTCAAGGTTTTTACTCACGGTAGCAGGTTCTAAGGTAACATGACTAGTCAGTGACCGCCTCCGGAGTGCTGGGTTCCACTGTGATGGGCTCCAGTCGATCCCTGGCAGTTCGGAGGTTAAGACCGGTGCACCCTTCTAGTGTTCCTTTCCTGGTTGTCTTCCTGCGCTGACTTCTCACCCGCCTGTCACGCGCCTACGCACAAGGTGCCCTGAGCCGGTGTCCACGGGCCCTGTTGGGTGGCTTGAAGCTCTATCCCTTGGCCCTATGTGGTCACCTTCCAGCGGATTTGTGTGTGGAGTTGGCTTTGGTATTAGATGTGTCCTTAGCCTCCAGTTTTACTAGCGGAGCACGTTGTTTCTTCTCCTCTAACCTAGGGACCAGTTCCCATTCTGCAGCCAAGTCCTTCCACTCCAATGCTGTATGTGGAACGAGGCCACGGCAGTATGGCGCACTTCCCGTGGGCTCTAGGACCCTTTCTGTTTTGTACCTGGGTTGAGCTGCACCAGCTCCAGACCACAGGTCTTTGCTCCTCCACTGCTCCTTCTCGACTCCCTAACTTTCTGTCACAGACTGCTCCCGCTAACTAGACTCCACCCCCCAGGTGTCGGATTAGGGGAAGGGAGGTACCATCACCAGTGGTGGCTATATGAAGCACCCCACGGGGCTGGAGTTTCTTTACTCGTCGCTGGGCCGGTGATTGAGGGGTCTTTGGGAATGTCACAGTAGCCTGGCCCGGCTTCATGGCCCCGAGATGTCCACAAAAGGGATGAAAGGGAAGATGTTGCGGATGTTGGGAGTAGTTGTCTCGTGATGCCACCTGTGGTGTGCAGCCAGGGATTAGCCGCTGCTGTGGGTGCTGTCCTCTGGGGCGGATGGTGTCGAAGCTCAGATGGTTCGGCTCTCTACAGGTAGAGCTAGACCCCAGGGAGGTTGATGTGGGTGGCAGTCTATGGTGGTGTACGCTGGGGTGCAGGACTGAGGACGCCGACAGTAACTAGACAACACAGGCCGGTAGTTTATTTTACCTTTTACAGTCAGTCTATATGGTCCCGAAGTTACGGTGGTCCGGTCAGCCTGGTAGCAGTGGGGGATCTCTCTTTGCCAGGTGGGTTGGAGGCCTTCCTTAGTGCGCTCTGTGCGTGGGTCGCTGTGGCCTGAAGCAGCAAGGCTACTTCGCCTTGGTAGTCTCTGGTGGGCCAGATGTGGAATCTCCTGCCCTCCGGGTTTTACTGCTGGGTCGTTAGCACCCGACAGTCGAGGACCCCGGTGTCCCGATTCCTGCGCTCGGTCCTGGAAAGCTTACACGACAGCTCTCTCGCAGCGACCGTTCTCTTTACTCGCCTCTCGTGTTCTGAGTTCTCTCTTCCTGTCTCCCTGTCTAACCCCTCCCCAGCCCATAATGCACAGGGAAGCTCGCCGCAAACAGGACTTGAGCTCCCCCTTCTGGCCTGATTTAGGAAGTGTTGTGTGTGATTGTACCTGACATGGAGATTTCCCCGCTGCTTCCAGGAATAGCATTGCCCCCCGGTGAGAACAACCCCACTGTGGCTCCCATGACCACTGGGGTGCCACATATACATAGCATTAATGGAACCAAACCCAAACCCTGACCCGGTGGTGTGCTGTTAACTAAGAGTGTTGTGTGTATACCGGTGGATGACCTCTTCCTTACCCAGGATGGGATACCACACCTCTGGCTGAGGTGCACTACCTCAGCCTGTGGCGACTGAAGCCTCAGGGACACCACATAATCAAAGACTCAAACTAGCCATGTGTCCTTTAGAAGGACTCTTCTGTCACGTGTGCCCGGTCTGACCTGGTGTTGAAGGGATTTTATTGGGAAATGTTGCACACCCTTCAAACTAAAGATGGCAGGCCATGGGGGAGACCTGCAAACAGCATAGCCAATTGCTACTTTATTTAGAACATATCCCACGAGCCTATTGAGAGTGGGCACCGATTCAAGTGTGACATGCTCGCCTCGACACAAGTCCATGGCACTAGTGATGAGCGAGCAGTAGCATGCTCGGGTGCGGATCCTTCTGTTCCACAATGAATCTGTTGGGTGAAAGTCACCCATAGGCGGCCATTATACAGTAGTTATCTATGAATATGGGATGTACTTTTTTAACAATATCTCAATAACAAGTCCAAAGCTGAATTTTGTGTCGCCATCGTTGCTCATCTTCGTGAAGATCTTCCCCCACCGCCATCGCAGCAACACAACTTTTCCAATGTCAGACTTTTCCGAGCCGCCTGCCACAAATCTCCTCAGGAATTACAGATGTGCTCAGGAATGAGCCGGGATATTTTCACAGCTACTGATACTTGGGTGATGAACGGCTCTTTAAAATAATATTTGTCGCTGGCAATTCCTGTAAGTGTCCTCAGCCTCCGCGAGGTCCAGTCACCTGTCAGGCAGCAGCGGCGGGCGGCCACACAAGCCGTCCTCACTACACTAACAACACGGCCAGGGCGGACGGCGCATGGAAGATCCCTCCAAAACACAGCAAATCTGCTCAATCCAATCACCTCACATCCTCCTCATGTCAGACAGACGGAGAGGAAACCGGGATACTTCAATGGAAACGCCTAAGTGTGACACATGAAGACCGTGCGCCAGCAATGTCCGCCAACAGATACACTAATCACATACTATACCCAGTGTGCCACTTAGGGGCAACCTCTGCCACAACCCTTGGTCCTCAGTCTGAATTATACTCCAGAGCTGCACTCACTATTCTGCTGGTGCAGTCACTGAGTACATACATTACTGATCCTGAGTTACCTCCTGTATTATACTCTAGAGCTGCACTCTCTATTCTGCTGGTGCAGTCACTGTGTACATACATTACATTACTGATCCTGTGCTGATCCTGAGTTACCTCCTGTATTATACTCCGGAGCTGCACTCTCTATTCTGCTGGTGCAGTCACCGTGTACATACATTACATTACTGATCCTGTGTTACCTCCTGTATTATACTCCGGAGCTGCACTCACTATTCTGCTGGTGCAGTCACTGTGTACATACATTACTGATCCTGAGTTACCTCCTGTATGATACTCCAGAGCTGCACTCACTGTGTACATATATATTACTGATCCTGTACTGATCCTGAGTTACCTCCTGTATTATGCTCCAGAGCTGCACTCACTATTCGGCTGGTGCAGTCACTGTGTACATATATTACTGATCCTGAGTTACCTCCTGTATTATACTCCAGAGCTGCACTCACTATTCGGCTGGTACAGTCACTGTGTACATATATATTACTGATCCTGTACTGATCCTGAGTTACCTCCTGTATTATGCTCCAGAGCAGTGCTCACTATTCTGTTGGTGCAGTCGCTGTGTACATACATTACTAATCCTGTACTGATCCAGAGTTACCTCCTGTATTTTACTCCAGAGCTGCACTCACTATTCTGCTGGTGCAGTCACTGTGTACATACATTACATTACTTATCCTGAGTTACCTCCTGTATTATACTCCAGAGCTGCGCTCACTATTCTGCTGGTGCAGTCACTGTGTACATACATTACATTACTGATCCTGAGTTACCTCCTGTATTATACTCCAGAGCTGCGCTCACTATTCTGCTGGTGCAGTCACTGTGTACATACATTACATTACTGATCCTGAGTTACATCCTGTATTATACTCCAGAGCTGCATTCACTATTCTGCTGTTGGATGCATTATGCAGTTGTATTTAGGGTTGTGTATGGCCAGCCTCATGTGAAGCAATATTTTTTAGCAACCATTAAGCCAGAAACAAATATTTAAATACTAAGTTAATAAAAATAGGACAACTAAAAACCCTGGGGTTTCTCCAGCATTATATAGTCTCCTCACAAAACAACATCTAGAAGACAATGGCTGGGACCTCACCGGTGACATCTGCAATTAGCGAGGAAACAATAGATAATCCCAGCAGGGCTAATAGGACAAGTATCCAAATTGCAGAAAAATAAACATTTCCTTTTATAAAATATCACATTTTGTCACAACTTGGATAATATCGGACATTAAAAAGAAAAAAAATATGTCACAAAAAAAATGAAAAAAAATACCACAAAATTAATGTTTAAATGCCTAGTATATTAAAAACATTTATATATATATATATATATATATATATATATATATTTAATACACTTATTTTTAAGGGGATCTGTATAAAGGTTTTTGCATCGGAGCCCGCATGATGTAGGGGCAGAGACCCTGATTCCAGTGATGTCACTTATTGGTTGTCGGAGTTTTGATAAAATCCCTGTTTTCTCTGCTGTGGATCTAGCAGTTGTCTGAATGCTGAGCTCTGTATAACCTCGCTTACACCACTGATTGGCAGCAAATCCCAACTACCTCTTAAAGGGAAACGGTCATCACATTTTACATATGGAAGTAGTTGTATGGATGTGTAGAGGCTCGTTCTCCGAAAAAAATAAAACAGTTTTTGTAGATATCTGATTTGTCAGTCATGAGAAATCTAGTATAAAAGCTGCATGAAAGTTAAAGGGGTCGTCTACGACCTTTACATTGATGGCGGATCCTTAGGATAGGTCATCAATATCTGATCATACCTCTACTCCAAATGTAAAAATGTGATAATGGGGTGACTCCAATTATTCCTAAATAGTCTGACCACATCATAAATACCCCAAAAGCTGCATTTTAAGGGTCCCTTTTGGCTAGGGACCAGCTGTGTCACCAGGGGATAGCAGCATTTTTTCCTACGTACGATGGCGCTAAACAACGGTCAGTGGCGATAATTGCATAATTAAAGGAGGCAGATTTTCCTGCATCGAAGAAGACGCCATGGGGAGCAAGGACACGGGTATCTGACATCCTTGTGTGTCCTATGGATGGGAAAACCATCGCTGTCCACACAACTGATCCAGGGGAAGCTGGAGCCCATAACATGCAACACGAGGGGGGGGTGGTAAATTAGGGGGTATGTATGACTAGTTTTGTCATTTTAAAAATTTGGCTGGAAAGTGGGTAACCCCTGTAATGAACATAGGGTTTATATTAAAAGGTGGATATTTGCCTTAACTTTACGTTCACCAATCCATCTCAAATTGACCCTACAGCCTTACAAAGTTTGTCTCATTTTCCTTCTTCAGGAGCGCGTCGCTCCTCTGCCTCCTGACTTCCTGTTTGCATAGGGCGGAGCGCGCCACTCCTCTGCCTCCGGACTTCCTGTTTGCTATAGAGCAGAGCGCACCGCTCCTCTGCCTCCGGACTTCCTGTTTGCTATAGAGCAGAGCGCGCCGCTCCTCTGCCTCCGGACTTCCTGTTTGCTATAGAGTAGAGCGCACCGCTCCTCTGCCTCCCTGCTTCCTGTTTGCCATAGAGCAGAGCGCGCCGCTCCTCTGCCTCCGGACTTCCTGTTTGCTATAGAGCAGAGCGCGCCGCTCCTCTGCCTCCTGACTTCCTGTTTGCCATAGAGCAGTGCGCGCCGCTCCTCTGCCTCCCTGCTTCCTGTTTGCTATAGAGCAGAGCGCGCTGCTCCTCTGCCTCCTGACTTCCTGTTTGCTATAGAGCAGAGCGCGCCGCTCCTCTGCCTCCCTGCTTCCTGTTTGCTATAGAGCAGAGCACGTCGCTCCTCTGCCTCCGGACTTCCTGTTTGCTATAGAGCAGAGCACGTCGCTCCTCTGCCTCCGGACTTCCTGTTTGCTATAGAGCAGAGCGCGCCGCTCCTCTGCCTCCTGACTTCCTGTTTGCTATAGAGCAGAGCGCGCCGCTCCTCTGCCTCCTGACTTCCTGTTTGTTATAGAGCAGTGCGCGCCGCTCCTCTGCCTCCTGACTTCCTGTTTGCTATAGAGCAGAGCGCGCCGCTCCTCTGCCTCCTGACTTCCTGTTTGCTATAGAGCAGAGCGCGCCGCTCCTCTGCCTCCTGACTTCCTGTTTGCTATAGAGCAGTGCGCGCCGCTCCTCTGCCTCCCTGCTTCCTGTTTGCTATAGAGCAGAGCGCGCCGCTCCTCTGCCTCCCTGCTTCCTGTTTGCCATAGGGTGGAGCATGCATCTCCTCTGTCTCCTGACTTCCTGTTTGCCATAGGGTGGAGCATGCATCTCCTCTGTCTCCTGACTTCCTGTTTGCCATAGGGCAGTGCACTCCTGAAGATAGACAGTCCGGAGCAGAGGAACGCTTACACCACTGGTCCGAACTCTGCGCTCTTCGATTCTAATTGGCCACTTCGAGACTCCAGAGGCCTTTTGTAGAAGACTTTGTGCCAAATTCATCAAAATGTTGCATGGTGTTTGTGATTTTGGGTCAAACTTATTACTTTTCAGATTTTTCCACCTAACTGTCGCACCAGCCTTCTAACAAACTTTAAGATGACGAATATTACGTTTTGCGTGAAAAAAAAAGAAAAATTATAAATTGGACTGATGTTTGTATTCCACTAGGGTAACTGAAGCACCAATGCACAAACATTATGAAGTTGAAAATTAAAAATTAGCCAAAAACATCTGTATAAATAAAAAACCATGTTCATATCGTCAAACAAGAACCAAAAATGACTAGGATTGGAGAAGAAAAACAAAAAAAAAAAGTGTAAAAACATCACAAGTGTCAAAAAAATTGCCAAAAAAAAGTAAAATTCAATTTTTTTTTCTTCCAACCCAAAAAAAAAATAATAGGTAAAAAAAAAGAAAAAAAAAAGTAGGTAAAAAAAAAAACAAAAAACAAAAAAAAACAAACCAGGTCAAAGATTTATATTCGACCCCGTTAAATTAGCAGTTCCATGCTAAATACTATCAGAAACTATAAATTTTAGTATTGGCATAATTTTCTATAATAAATGGTTAATTAATAGAATTATTTTTTTTTTTTATAAAAAACAATCCATCTTTAAATGGAGATTTGCTCTCGTGCAGACAAAGCCGCCACAAAATCATTCACTTTGTTTTTAATCTCTAGCGACCTCTAGTGTTCAAAATTGATCCATCAATAAGCAAAATAAATGCTACAAACCTAAATCTTACAACGTGGCAAAAATAAAGCAGAAACATAAAAAATATTTCAAATGAAAAATAAAAAAATATTATATATATATATATATATATATATATATATATATATATATATATATATATATATATATGGTGGATATAGTTTGAAGGTTAAAAATGTTAAATAATACAAGAAAGTGAAGATTCATGTATTGTATTTCTTCCCACTAATTTACATGTTGAAAAAAAATCTGTTTTTAAATGTAGAATTATTTTCTTATATTTTCTGCCATATTCATAACTTCATACTAATGTTATATATTATAAAGTTATATTATATATAATTTTCTTGTGATATACATATATATATGTATTCAAATCTGGTTCCATCAATAAGCAAAATAAATGCAACAAACCTAAATCTTACAACATAGCAAACAGAAACATAAATATTTCAAATGAAAAAAAAAAATAAAATATAAATATATATATAAATATATATATATATATATATTATATATATATATATATTTTATTAGGTTATAGCCAACTCTTAGAATTCATTCTATATCATATATATATATATATATATATATATATATATATATATATATATATATATATATATATATATATATATATAATATATATATGTTAATATATATATTATATTATTAGATTTTATATATATACACACATACACACAGAAAATATATATAAATATATCTCTAATTTTATATATATATATATATTATATATAATTTTTGTACGTGTTATTTCAATTTTAGAGACTTAAAAGTTTTGTACATGTCTACAAAGTCATCGTGCTTTGTACTAAATACTCCTTCCGACCATCAGAAAGATAAATTCCGCCGTGGACTGAATATATAATTTCTAAACATAGTAATATTTATTTTATAATAAAAGGATAAAATTAAAATAAATGGTGAATGTCTAAAGATTAGTTTGTTATGTACAAAAATCAAAATTTCAAATAATTTAGAAATCTCCAATTATACCCGCCGCAAAAAAAAAAAGGCTCTTGTTGTGTACAAACGGTAACGCCAAGTCATGTGGAACAATGGGGGAAGAGACTTAAAAGTGAGCGCCCTTTATATGCACAAAAATATTACAAAGTACAATATTAAAAAAAATCTGAAGAAATTATTAATGTTTTTTTTACTTTTTTTTTCATTTCAGGTAAGAAAAACATTACAAACTATGAGATTACTTCTAATTAATCATTTTTACATGATTCCTTTTTTTTTTTTTTTTAAAGCAGATTTACAGCTTTTAAAAAAATGAAAAAAAGCAATTTACAAGAAGTAAAAAAAAAATAAAAAAAAACAAACAATTAAAATAATATTTCTGTCAAACAGAAATTTGTCACATCATGGCTGATTTTTATTTATTTTTTTTAATTATAGTTTTAAAAGTAATAGAATGTGGAAAAAAAAGTCTAGAAAAAGAAAGAAAAGCAAAAATGTAAAGTCAATAATTATATTCGTTGTATATATCACGCACTCACACAGATTGTGTGTGTTTGTATACATACACACATTTTATTTATTTTTTTATATATATATATTATATATATATACATATATATATATATACATATATAAATAATATACACACACATTTTAATATATATATGTATCTATATATAATACAGTTATATATGTATATCTAAATACATATATATACATATATACATATATATATATATATATATATATATATATATATATATATATATATATATATATATATATATATATATATATATATATATATATATACACACATATACATACACACATATACACTATGGTTTGGGTATGCTAAACATCTAAATGTGAAACATTAAAAAAAGGGGGAGAATCAATATATATATATATATTATATATACATACACACACACACACACACACACATACATACACACACACATTATAATAAATAATCAGATATTTAGCATACCCATACTATTGTTTGGAAGTGATCAATGTCAAATAAGTGATTTTATATTTTTTTTATCACTTTATTATTTGTAAATAAAAATGATTATAGTCTTTTAAATCAAGAGAGAAACTTGTATACTTACTTATATATATAAAAATAAATAAATGTGTGTGTGTGTGTAAATATATATATATATACATACACACATACACACACACACACACACATATATATATTTATTATGTATGCACTAGATACACACACACGTATTCTAGATATATTTGCTAAATCCACGAATTCATGGAGAATGTGTAGGAAATTATTGTAATTAATGGATATGATAAATACGAGATAATTTCTAGCAGGTAGTGATATTTGTCTGGGCTGATACATCTTTTCCTGGCAGACGATATCTATCAGCGTAAGTGAGTCTTAACCTGGTCAAGGCCAGAGCAATTTTCCGGATGATTTACCAGCCGCCCCTTTTCCCCCCCCCGCTTTACCTCTTTCACCAAACCAGCTACGTGTGAATTCAATAATAACTAATTCGGGGTCATGTTTTCCTACTCAGTTTGGAAAAACAGTCAATGCAACAAAACAAAAAGTAAAAACTACTTCCCAAAAAAACACAAAACAATAATAAAAAAAAAAAAAAACAACTATGATTTTAGCATCTGATTTCCCAACATAGGGTCATTTCTGACACTGGGGGGGAGGCAGAAAATTATCATTTTTATAGTAACTGATAAAAAGTTGAATAATTAATAAAAGAGTAAACTAAAAAAGATCTATAAATATCTAAAAAAAAAAAAAAAAGTGTTTGACAGAAATTTTGTCAAAATGTTATTTAATCTAAAAGGGATCATAAAAAAAAAAAAGAAGGAGGATAAAAGGTATAAAACTACACAAAAAGCAGAAATACATCAGCTACCAATGTAGAACGACTCCAGGAAGGTGGAAAATAACAAGCAATAGTGAGCAATAATCATACAGGAACATCTAGGGCCACTAATTATTATTGTTGCGGTTTATTTTGCATGTACTTAAAAAAAAAATAAATAAAAATTGTAACCATAAAAGAATTTGAGCTTTGAAACACGACAAGAGATATCCAGCAAAACCAGAGACGTCCATCTGTAGACGGCTGTTTCTGAATTTTTGCTCTCAATCAAATAGTGCAGTATATAAGTTAACAGCAATATATATATATATATATATATATATATATATATATATATATATATATATATATATATATATATATATATATATATATATATATATATATATATATATATATATGACAAAGGCTCCAATGCAATAGTTATTTTGCCCTTTTTTTATATACCAATATATATAGTATATAAAAAAAGGGCAAAATCACTATTGCATTGGAGTCTGTCTACTTTTTGTAATTTTTTGCCTGTTTTTCATATGTACTTTATTGTTAATTTAATGTGCTTTTTTTTAGTCTATTTTACTGGGGGTGTGGGTTGCCTGTTTTTCATATGCACCTTATTCTTTATTTTATGTGTGCTCTTCTTTTAGCCTATTTGTTTTTTGTTTTTTTTGGGGGAGGGTTGCCTGTGTTTCTTATGCACCTTATTATTTATTTAATTTGTAGGTGGGTTTTTTAGTCTATTTTATTGTTTTGGGGGGGGGGGTTGCCTGTTTTTGAAATGCACCTCATTCTTTATTAAAATTTTTGTTTTTTTTCAGTCTTTTTTTTTTTTGCCTGTTCTTCATAGGCACATTATTCTTTTTTTAATTTGTACTTCTTTTGTTAAGTTTATCTTCTTTTTTTTTTTTTGCCTATTTTTCATACTTTTCACCTGTTTTATTTTTTTTATGTTTGCCAATGTAGAGAGATGTTTTCAGCGGATTCATCTATTGTCCTTAAAAAAGTTTCAAATCCCTGAAGAAGTCTCCCCCCCCGCGAGGTAAGAAGTCCCCCCCTGAGGTAAGAAGCTCCCCCCCGAGTAACAAGCTCCCCCCCGAGTAACAAGCTCCCCCCCCGAGTAACAAGCTCCCCCCCCGAGTAACAAGCTCCCCCCCCTGAGTAACAAGCTCCCCCCTCTGAGTAACAAGCTCCCCCCTCTGAGTAACAAGCTCCCCCCTCTGAGTAACAAGCTCCCCCCTCTGAGTAACAAGCTCCCCCCTCTGAGTAACAAGCTCCCCCCTCTGAGTAACAAGCTCCCCCCTCTGAGTAACAAGCTCCCCCCTCTGAGTAACAAGCTCCCCCCTCTGAGTAACAAGCTCCCCCCTCTGAGTAACAAGCTCCCCCCTCTGAGTAACAAGCTCCCCCCTCTGAGTAAGAAGCCCCCCTCTGAGTAAGAAGCCCCCCTCTGAGTAAGAAGCCCCCCTCTGAGTAAGAAGCCCCCCTCTGAGTAAGAAGCCCCCCTCTGAGTAAGAAGCCCCCCTCTGAGTAAGAAGCCCCACCCCTAAGAAGCTCCACCCTTAAGCTCCACCCCTAAGTAGCTCCACCCCTAAGTAGCTCCACCCCTAAGTAGCTCCACCCCCAAGTAAGAAGTTCCCCCGTGAAGGAAGAAGTCCCCCACTTAACCAAGAAGTCCCCCACTGAACTAAAAAGTCCACCCTTAAGGTAAGAAGTGCAGCCTGAAGACGTCCACCCTGAAGTAAGAAGTACCCTCCCAAAGTAAAAAGTCTCCCTCGAGGTAAGAAGTCTCCCTCGAGGTAAGAAGTCTCCCTCGAGGTAAGAAGTCTCCCTCGAGGTAAGAAGTCTCCCTCGAGGTAAGAAGTCTCCCTCGAGGTAAGAAGTCTCCCTCGAGGTAAGAAGTCTCCCTCGAGGTAAGAAGTCTCCCTCGAGGTAAGAAGTCTCCCTCGAGGTAAGAAGTCTCCCTCGAGGTAAGAAGTCTCCCTCGAGGTAAGAAGTCTCCCTCGAGGTAAGAAGTCTCCCTCGAGGTAAGAAGTCTCCCCTGAAGTCCAGTAAACAAAGAAAAAATATTGTGCTTGCGTCCACCACTAGGGGGCTCTTTCTAAAGACTGATTTATCATGGAGATCAATAGGAGCTGTGTACAAGGGAGCAGTACACCTGTTTGAGGTCATGTTTTTTTTGGGGGGAAATCTTTAGATTTTTGGATAATGTTTCAGTTCACATTATTAGTGACTGATAATATGCGCTCATCTCAGTTTCACAATATTCGCGGCTTTCTGAGTCCTCACCCCACCTCACCCTTCAGGTTACCTGTTGCTTGCAAAATAAGTTGATCTGGAAGCAATCTGCGGAACCGCTCCACTCATCACCGCGGTGTTTATTGTAGGAAAACACTCGGGTCAAGAGCTGAACTCTATCTGCGTGCAAATAGACCTGCATATTGATATACCCGCTGCATAAGAAAACAGCCAAATAATACAAGAAAAACACTTTCAGGTCTACAGGGCGAGCATGTATATTTACTCAGGAACCGTGTGCACTGAATGAGCCGCGCTGATCAGTCACAGCAGTGTTCCACTAGTGCGCTCCGCACCGTCAATACGGGATATTTATAGACAGAACTACTGACCAAAATGAAGGCGCAAGATCTAGAAGAGCTAGAGATATTGAATAATCCTAAGAAGAGCAAAAAAAATTTAATAAATTAACTCTTGCTCAATAAATTAAGTAAAATGACTTGCAAAAATCCCCGACTTCCCCTGATTCTGCCTTTTATTTCCGTTTTGAGCGGAGTTGCTCCATTGCAGAGATATTCACATTTGTTGCTTTTGGAGCGCACTATGTGAAATCTCCGCTTTCAGACTAACTGGGCAATCTCTTCAGAGTTTTCTGTGGGGCTGTCATGAGTTTCTCACACGGGGGAAGCCCTGAGTGAATCATTCTAGGGTCTCCTTGCTTGTGGTGCTGTAAGGGTTAAGCACCCTCTCCTGCCTAGCTGCTGGCTGTAGCTGCCAATCTCAGGTGTGGCTCTTTGGGATCACTCCCCTTTTGCTATTTAAGCCATTTGATCTGATCACATGATGCCCGTGATAGAAAATGAATCCTCATTTCTATGTGGTCCACTTTGGAAGCAGCCTGGTCTGGAAGACGTTTGTCGTGTTGAGTACAGCAGTGGTGTTTCCTGCTTGGAGTGTCTTTCCTTGCATGTCTACTTGAGTTTCTGTATTGTAGTGGCGAGACTAGTGATCTCGTCAGCCTGCTCACTAGCCAGGGTGAGTGTATGGCTAGCTGAGGGCCTATGGTATATGGCTCGGTGATAAGTTGCAAGAACCTGTATAGGGATGCTAGGGAGCTCAGGTAACAGCTTGAGGTGAGTTCAGGAGGGGTCCCCTCTCACCCCTCTCCCTATCGGCAGGGACCTCCATTGTATCATGACCGCTGTGTTCCCTGAGTTTTGAACCATCTTCTGGGGGTTTACCAGGTACCCAGCTAGTTACATGCATGACAGGGACGTACTCTTTATATCTAGGTAAAAAAATGGGTAAAAATGTGAGCAGCGCCGTATACAATCACATCAGAAAACATTGTAAATCACAAAAGGAGTTTATCTGCAGAAATTTTGGGTCATTTTTTTGTTTGTAGATCTGCAACTTTTATACTTTTTTTATATATAATTTTATTTATTTATTTTAAATGGTACATTTGAATAATAACGAAATATCCTACAGGAGGAGACACTATAAATATTTAAAGGCATTGCCTACTACTAGGGCAACCCCTTCTGATACCACTTGTTTCCCCCCAAATAAAGTGAAAGACCCTGTACTCGCCTCCCATTCTGGTGGTATTCCAGCGTTGTCGGTGTGCCACCCCGGTGCAAATCAGGCTGCTCGGATCCAGGATCGTCGTGGCTTTGAGGGGTCCGGAAACGGCTTGGCGGACACTCTGATCCGTAAAACTGGGTTATTTACAGGGGAAAAGTTTGTGACGCCACCTGCGTGTTGCGGTAATGGGAGTACCGCCGCTGCTGGAGAGAGGACTGGGGCAGATGGTGTGAAGCAGCAAGGTGTCAGTCCCTCCATAGGTAGGGAAGACCCCGGCCTCAGGAGGTTGGTAGCTTCGGAAGGACAGGGTGCAGGGACCAGGGTACTCACTGCGGGTAGTCGTGGTGTTGGATGAGGTGGAGGAAGGAGACACACACTGTAGGTAAACCAAAGTCTCTGAGTACAGCTGCCGCTGCCGGGAGCTCGTCCAAGTACCCGGTCCCACTGGTATCACTTAGTGATTCGGAGCCTGCCTCCGTGCACAATTTGTTGTCTGTTGATGGTCCCCGTGGCTTGAAGCTGTTCGGGGCCCTGCTCACTATGTGTAGTGTAGCCGTGCTCCTAAGGGCTGGCACTTGGGACCTCAGTGGGTTGCTGTGTCTGGAAAAACCCTGTCCCCCTCATTGTGCTGATGCCCTCAACCTCTGAGCATCTAGGGAAGTCCTTGAAGATACTCTCCCTCTCAGGTGAATTGTCAGGACGTTGAATCGGCTCCTGACCTAGGGTCTTGTATCCCGTTGTGCTCGGCACCGGTCAGTTCTGTTGGGCCCTTCTGGTGCCGACAGTCCCTCCAAGACTACGTCCGTCACACCCCTGTCCAACGTCCCTGCAACCGGTCCCAGATTCCTCTGGATTCGGATCACTGCTTGCGACCCAATCAGTTTTTCTTAGCTCCCCAGGAGCTAACTGTCCCAGCTCCTCACTTTCTGAAGACCACTTCTTCACTTTCCCCTTTCAGTCTTCTCAGTTCCCAAGTGGGTGGCCCATTTTCCAGCTAGCCCAAACCCCCCTGGTGTGTCTGGCAGTGACTGATGTGAGGTAATTTTGTGGTGCAGATGGGAATGACACCAGTTTCCTGGGCACCTGGAACCATGGGGGGGTGGGCCCTGCACCCTGGGTAAGGATGCAGTTCCCTGTAGCACCTTGATGTATTCAGGGGCGCTACATCGGTAATTAATGTTTGGGGCTCACGTGACATTAGCTGAGCTTTGCTTCCAATCAGCCCCGGCTTCTCTCTCCCCACCTTCGGACCAAATGAGTTAAAAGAGTTAACTAACAGGAAGTGACGCTACAGTTGCCACTCACTTCCTGTTGATTGCTCATTTGGTCTAAAAGGCGTGGCAAAAGAAGCTGGCGGTGATGGGACTCACGTGATGTCAAAATGGGAGCCCAAAACTGTGATTACCGACAGCACTGGCACAGGAAGTGAGTACAGGGTCTTTTATTTTAACTGGAGGAAACAACTGGAATTAGAAGGGGATGTCCTAGTGGTTGACAACCCCTTTAAGGGGGGGGGGTCGTCTCCCATATCGGCTTCTCTAAATCTCTAAATGTGGAGTCAGCATCTGTCTCCTCGCCTTCGGACCAGATGAGTTAATAAACAGAAAGTGATTTTGTGGCTGCCGCTCGCTTCCTGTTGGTTAACCCATTTGGTCCGAAGGTGAGGAGAGAAAAGCTGGTGGTGATTGGACACTGGGCTCTCACGATATAACAATGATACCTGAGCCCCGAACAATAATTAGTGACACCACTGGAACAGGGCCTGAATGGGAGGTGAGTACAGGGTCTTTTATGTTAACTGGTAGAAACAAGTGGAATCAGAAAAAGTTGACCTAGTAGTGGACAACCCCTTTAAATATTTTAGTGTTTCCTCCTGTAGGATATTAGGATTTAGAAAACCCATCTCATCTTTTTTAAAAGGCGAAGCCAACTTCTCTGTCCCAGCCTTTGGACCAAATGAGTTAATAAACAGGAAGTGATTTTGTGGCTGCCTCTTACTTCCTGTTGATTAACTCATTTGGTCCGAAGGCGGGGAGAGAGAAGCTGGTGCTGATTGGACACTGAGCTCTTGCGATATAACAATGATACCTGAGCCCCGAACAATGATTACTGACACCACTGGAACGGGGCTAGAACGGGAGGAGAGTACAGGGTCTTTTATTTTAATGGGGGAAACAAGTGGAATCAGAAGGAGTTGACCTAATAGTGGACAACCCCTTTAAATATTTTAGTGTCTCCTCCTGTAGGATATTAGAATTTAGAAAACCCATTTAGAACCAAATTTAAAAAACCCATCTCAGCTTTTTTAAAGGCAGAGCCAACTTCTCTCTCCCCGCCTTTGGACCAAATGAGTTAATAAACAGGAAGTGATTCCGCAGATGCAGTGTCACTTCCTGTTGATTAACTCATTTGGTCCGAAGGCGTAGCGAGAGAAGCTGGTGATGATTGGACACGGGGCTCTTGTGATGTAACAATGTAGCCCCGAACACTTCCTGTTGATTTCTCATTTTGTCCGAAGGCAGGGAGAGAGAAGTTGGTGGTGATTGGATGTGGAGCTTGTGTGATGTCACAATGTCACGTGAGTCCCAAACCACGATTGCCAACAACGCTGGAACAGGACCAGAACGGGAGGGGGGTACAGGGTCAATATTATTTTAATTGGGGTAATCAAGTAGAAACAGAAGGGGTTGTCCTAGTAGCGGACAGTTGTCTCATCTCAGCTTTTCTAAAAGAGGACCTCCTAACGATCACTACAGGTCAAGATGATTCAGGTGGTGCCATATGTCTCGTGGCCATTAGAGGACACATTTGGTATTACATGCACTCCTTAAAATTAATGAATAGCCATTTTTTGCACTTTTGTGCTCTAGAAAACTCCATATGGTCCAACAGGACTTCTAGGATATATATTAGGCAGTGACCACATGGAAATGATGCATCTATGAACCTAAATAGCCACATGGGCCCCATACACCCATTGCTATGATGCTTAAGTACATAAAAAAAGCTCCATTTGTGACCGAGGGGTCAGTTTCGGCTGATCAGAGCTTATTAAATTGGTACCCCCTGGTAAGAATTTGGGGCACTGTTTAGCACGTGTAGTACCTCCATACCCCAGGAGCCATGTCTTCTATCCCGCAGCCTATCATGAGGCTTTACTGCATCTAATGGACGCTCTGGGGTCAGGTCTGGTGACAGGTTCTCCTTAATTATCAAATATTTGGCATTCTCCTCTCTTTTGTCCTTTTTTTTTTTGGATGACGCAGAGCAGCACACGGCAGTGACATCTGTTTTAGGGCGCTGCTCTTGTGCACACACATGTTAATTCTGCCGGGGATTAAACCTGCGGAGAAGCGGTGAATATCCAACACAGCCGGGATTCCAGGGTTATCCAAACACAAGAGCAAAGTCAAGAAGCCGAAAGCTGACGACTTTACAAACCCATTGTGTGAGAGCGATCCCCTAAGTGTTTGCTTTTGTGCCCCAGCTGCCCTTTTCTGTAGCCTTTCAACACCCAGATAGAGACGTAGATCCCATCCCAAACAGGAGGCACAAGGGGCAAAGACCAGGAGCTGGAACCATACAGCTGGGACGCCTCACAATGTAAAACTACAACTCCCAACATTCCCGCACAGTGCCAGACCCTCAGGGGGTGGTGGGAGTTGTAGACACCAGCAGGTCGCCCCTCCGCCCTCCAACGACCTCCGCCTGAGGAAATGTGACAGATCGGCTGAAAGGATTGTGTAGGCCGGGAGGGGGGGGGGATTCATTTTCCCGAGTGACCCCATGAGAGATCCCGGCTTTTGCCATTAGGGCTTCTTGTAACTTGTATTCTTATCACAAGCAGCTAATCAAAGCCGTAGAATCTACTGCTTTATATAAAGGTTTATAAATCATATGCACCTGTTATTCAGCACTTGTACCATGATCAATAGCTACAGCCATATCTAGTGTGATGTCCCCCTCCACCACACGCACAGTATTGTACCCCCACACAATATGATGGACCCACAGCCCTCCACACAGTATGATGGGCCCTGCAAACCCCTCCACACACAGTATTATGGACCCAACAAGCCCCCCACACAGTATGATGGACCCCACAGCTCCCACACACAGTATATGGACCCCACAAGCCCCCCCCACAGTATAATAGACCCCACAAGCACCCCCCACAATATGACGAACATCACAGCCCCCACACACAGTATGATGGGCCCTGCAAACCCCTCCACACACAGTATTATGGACCCCACAGCTCCCACACACAGTATATGGACCCCACAAGCCCCCCCCACAGTATAATAGACCCCACAAGCACCCCCCACAATATGATGAACATCACAGCCCCCAGACACAGTATGATGGATCCACAGGCACCACACAGTATGATGGATATGATATGAACTAATATATATATATTGTACAAGTAAAATATATCTTTGTACCGTGTTAGCCAGTAGAGATAAAAAAATTGTTTAAAAGAACAGAAAGTCCTCAGTGGTTGATACCTTTTAATGGCTAACTGAAAAGATGGTAATAACTGCAAGCTTTCGAGACTACTCAGGTCTCTTCATCAGGCATGGTATAACACAAAATCTGAAGAGTCACATATTTATACACAACAGGACTTAACAAGTCCTGTTGTGTATAAATATGTGACTCTTCAGATTTTGTGTTATACCATGCCTGATGAAGAGACCTGAGTAGTCTCGAAAGCTTGCAGTTATTACCATCTTTTCAGTTAGCCATTAAAAGGTATCAACCACTGAGGACTCTCTGTTCTTTTAAACAATTTTTTTATATATATTGTATGAATACATGTATTTACTAATACAGACAGTGGTGCAGAGATATATATATATATATACAGTTAGGTCCAGAAATCTTTGGACAGTGACACAATTTTCGCGAGTTGGGCTCTGCATGCCACCACATTGGATTTGAAATGAAACCTCTACAACAGAATTCAAGTGCAGATTGTAACGTTTAATTTGAAGGTTTGAACAAAAATATCTGATAGAAATTGTAGGAATTGTACACATTTCTTTACAAACACTCCACATTTTAGGAGGTCAAAAGTAACTGGACAAATAAATCAAACCCAAACAAAATATATTTTTTTTCAATCTTTTGTTGCGAATCCTTTGGAGGCAATCACTGCCTTAAGTCTGGAACCCATGGACATCACTAAACGCTGGGTTTCCTCCTTCTTAATGCTTTGCCAGGCCTTTACAGCCGCAGCCTTCAGGTCTTGCTTGTTTGTGGGTCTTTCCGTCTTAAGTCTGGATTTGAGCAAGTGAAATGCATGCTCAATTGGGTTATGATCTGGTGATTGACTTGGCCATTGCAGAATGTTCCACTTTTTTGCACTCATGAACTCCTGGGTAGCTTTGGCTGTATGCTTGGGGTCATTGTCCATCTGTACTATGAAGCGCCGTCCTATCAACTTTGCGGCATTTGGCTGAATCTGGGCTGAAAGTATATCCCGGTACACTTCTGAATTCATCCGGCTACTCTTGTCTGCTGTTATGTCATCAATAAACACAAGTGACCCAGTGCCATTGAAAGCCATGCATGCCCATGCCATCACGTTGCCTCCACCATGTTTTACAGAGGATGTGGTGTGCCTTGGATCATGTGCCGTTCCCTTTCTTCTCCAAACTTTTTTCTTCCCATCATTCTGGTACAGGTTGATCTTTGTCTCATCTGTCCATAGAATACTTTTCCAGAACTGAGCTGGCTTCATGAGGTGTTTTTCAGCAAATGTAACTCTGGCCTGTCTATTTTTGGAATTGATGAATGGTTTGCATCTAGATGTGAACCCTTTGTATTTACTTTCATGGAGTCTTCTCTCTACTATTGACTTAGAGACAGATACACCTACTTCACTGAGAGTGTTCTGGACTTCAGTTGATGTTGTGAACGGGTTCTTCTTCACCTAAGAAAGTATGCGGCGATCATCCACCACTGTTGTCATCCGTGGACGCCCAGGCCTTTTTGAGTTCCCAAGCTCACCAGTCAATTCCTTTTTTCTCAGAATGTACCCGACTGTTGATTTTGCTACTCCAAGCATGTCTGCTATCTCTCTGATGGATTTTTTCTTTTTTTTCAGCCTCAGGATGTTCTGCTTCACCTCAATTGAGAGTTCCTTAGACCGCATGTTGTCTGGTCACAGCAACAGCTTCCAAATGCAAAACCACACACCTGTAATCAACCCCAGACCTTTTAACTACTTCATTGATTACAGGTTAACGAGGGAGACGCCTTCAGAGTTAATTGCAGCCCTTAGAGTCCCTTGTCCAATTACTTTTGGTCCCTTGAAAAAGAGGAGGCTATGCATTACAGAGCTATGATTCCTAAACCCTTTCTCCGATTTGGATGTGAAAACTCTCATATTGCAGCTGGGAGTGTGCACTTTCAGCCCATATTATATATATAATTGTATTTCTGAACATGTTTTTGTAAACAGCTAAAATAACAAAACTTGTGTCACTGTCCAAATATTTCTGGACCTAACATATATATATATATATATATATATATATATATATATATATATATATATATATATATTCATATCCTGAAGCTTTGCAATTTCTTTGCTCTACTCAGTAACATGAATGATGTGCCATCCCTCTGCTGCTCCTCCTGGAAATTCGTGACCAAGCCATATATATGTTTTCTGAATACATGTATTTACTAAAACAGACACCGAAATTATTATATGTATATATACATACATATATATATATATACACACACACAAACATATACATATATATATATATATATGTAGGTATATGTTTGTGTGTGTATGTATGTATGTATGTATGTATGTATGTATGTATGTATGTATGTATGTATGTATGTATATATATATATATATATATATATATATATATATATATATATATATATATATATATATATATATATATATATATATGTATATGTATGTGTGTATATATATATATATATACACATATACACAGTGCCTACAAGTAGTATTCAACCCCCTGCAGATTTAGCAGGTTTACACATTCGGAATTAACTTGGCATTGTGACATTTGGACTGTAGATCAGCCTGGAAGTGTGAAATGCAGCAAAAAAGAATGTTATTTCTTTTTTATTTTTTATTTTTTTAAATTGAGAAAAGTTTATTCAGAGGGTTATTTATTATTCAACCCCTCAAACCACAAGAATTCTTGTTATTTCTTTTTTATTTTTTATTTTTTTAAATTGAGAAAAGTTTATTCAGAGGGTTATTTATTATTCAACCCCTCAAACCACAAGAATTCTGTTTGGTTCCCCTAAAGTATTAAGAAGTATTTCAGGCACAAAGAACAATGAGCTTCACATGTTTGGATTAATTATCTCTTTTTCCAGCCTTTTCTGACTAATTAAGACCCTCCCCAAACTTGTGAACAGCACTCATACGTGGTCAACATGGGAAAGACAAAAGGAGCATTCCAAGGCCATCAGAGACAAGATCGTGGAGGGTCACAAGGCTGGCAAGGGGTACAAAACCCTTTCCAAGGAGTTGGGCCTACCTGTCTCCACTGTTGGGAGCATCATCCGGAACTGGAAGGCTTATGGAACTACTGTTAGCCTTCCACAGCCTGGACAGCCTTTGAAAGTTTCCACCCGTGCCAAGGCCAGGCTTGTCCGAAGAGTCAAGGCTAACCCAAGGACAACAAGGAAGGAGCTCCGGGAAGATCTCATGGCAGTGGGGACATTGGTTTTCAGTCAACACCATAAGTAACGTACTCCACCGCAATGGTCTCCGTTCCAGACGAGCCCGTAAGGTACCTTTACTTTCAAAGCGTCATGTCAAGGCTCGTCTACAGTTTGCTCATGATCACTTGGAGGACTCTGAGACAGGACTGGTTTAAGGTTCTCTGGTCTGATGAGACCAAGATCGAGATCTTTGGTGCCAACCACACACGTGACGTTTGGAGACTGGATGGCACTGCATACGACCCCAAGAATACCATCCCTACAGTCAAGCATGGTGGTGGCAGCATCATGCTGTGGGGCTGTTTCTCAGCCAAGGGGCCTGGCCATCTGGTCCGCATCCATGGGAAGATGGATAGCACGGCCTACCTGGGGATTTTAGCCAAGAACCTCCGCTCCTCCATCAAGGATCTTAAGATGGGTCGTCATTTCATCTTCCAACAAGACAACGACCCAAAGCACACAGCCAAGAAAACCAAGGCCTGGTTCAAGAGGGAAAAAATCAAGGTGTTGCAGTGGGCCTAGTCAGTCTCCTGACCTTAACCCAATTGAAAACTTGTGGAAGGAGCTCAAGATTAAAGTCCACATGAGACACCCAAAGAACCTAGATAACTTGGAGAAGATCTGCATGGAGGAGTGGGCCAAGATAACTCCAAAGACCTGTGCCGGCCAGATCAGGTCTTATAAAAGACGATTATTAGCTGTAATTGCAAACAAGGGTTAATCCACAAAATATTAAACCTAGGGGTTGAATAATAATTGACCCACACTTTTATGTTGAAAATTTATTAAAATTTAACTGAGCAACATATCTTGTTGGTTTGTAAGATTTATGCATCTGTTAAGAAATCCTGCTCTTGTTTGAAGTTTGCAGGCTCTAACTTATTTGCATCTTATCAAACCTGCTAAATCTGCAGGGGG